>NW_021828820.1:0-10700 GCF_006345805.1 Octopus sinensis
AGTTTTGCGTGCAACAAATCTTTTTTCTTCATTCAAAGAACGTTGTCTTTTAACAGGTAATGAACATAAATAAATTGAGCCGTTTATGATAATTACTTTTATAAGGTTAACCATTACCTATTGAGTAATGATAAATTAAAAGTTAGATTAATTAAATTTTTCAATTTACTGGTCTTGGGCCTCCTGAACAGCACCATCATCTTTCGTGATCCTCTTGCTATTAATTTGTCCTTCCTCAGAGTATTCGTTTTCTGTCACTCATCATGTCTCCTCTTCATCGAGTTAGCTCCCCTTTGGTGAGTGTTCCACACTGCATAATCTTTGTTGAGAATCAATGCTTTAGTCATTACGTCTTCGAAACCATGTTATATTCTACGAACATTCCTTCCAACGTCTTCTTTAATGCAATCGTTTGGATGTATGCCAGAACACTGTCTTTAATGCCAATCAAATCCATGTATATTTTAAAATACTTGGAGGTGATCGCATCCCAGGTAATGACAATCGGAAGTATTTTGACTTTGTAAATGATTCTAATTCACTTGCCAGGATATCATATTTATGAAGTTTTTCAACTTCAACTGCTTTTAATTATCCACACACGTCACTCCAATCTCTATTAGCCATATGTGGTTTAATTTTTTGTCGTATAGGAAAATGTCCGGCTTGTTATATTGAATTTTGACTCGGTAGGGATAGTAGTGTCAACTCGTAATTCAGCACGATCATTGGTAATTACGCTTTAGTAAGATCAACACCAGGAATGTGGCGTTTACTGTTCAATGTGTACAGTGGGCGCAAAAAAAATCCGGTTTTCTAATTCTCTATTTTTTTTATATTGTGCGATATAATATTTTTTTTTTAATCTTAAATTTTAGTGAAAAGTAACTCTTATTTTTTTATTTTGATTATTTTCATTATTTTTTTCAAGAGATATTCCAATTTAAATTTACAATGCGCAAAAAAAACCCGGTTTTTAAAAAAATGTCAAATTAATATTTAATATGCCGTCCTTTAGCCATAAAAACATCGTACACCCTTCTCGGCATGCTGTTTATGAGTTTCTGTATTAGATCTTTCGGCATATTTTTCCAAATTTCGATAATTTTATCTTTCAGCTCATGCATATTTTTTGGAGGATTTTCGTACAATTTACTTTTAATATATGCCCAAAGATGTTCTATTGGATTTAAATCTGGCGATTGCGGTGCCCAATCCAATAGTTTGACGCTTCTTTCGGCAAAGAAATCTTTCGTGATCTTTGATGTGTGTGGAGGAGCCATGTCTTGTTGGAATATGAATTCATTCAAGCACATTTTCGCAGCGGACTCCCACAGATATTTGATAATATGTTCACATAAGTTGCTGAGTCATAGTTCCATTTATAATACTAGATTGCCTACTCCATAATACCCGAAACATCCCCACACCATTATTTTTCCCCCTCCAAATTTAACAGTGGAGATAAGTGCGATTTTTCTAGAGTGTGTTGTTTTTCCTATAACAAAATTCCTTTTTTTGTGATTAAAAATTTCGAAACAGCATTCATCACTAAAAATAGTTGATTTCCATGACGTCATATTCAGTGCGATAAATTTTTTTGACAAGGAATATCGTTTTTCGATATTAATTTTAGACAGATACGGTTTTTTTTTGACACACACGTGAATATATTTCCTTTGTTTCAGATAATTCCCAATTGTTCGTTTTGAGACGATTTTTCCTGTCAAAGAATGAAGATCCTTTGACAGGCAACGGGAAGATTTTTTCGGATTGTCAGAAACAAGCGTCAATAAAGTATTTATATCATCATTATTAATGTCCTAGGTCTTCCAGAACCGGACAGTCTCTGTGTTGTTCCATATTTTTTGTATTTACGTATGTAATCTCCCACTGTTGATCTGGGAATTTCTACTTCTTCTGAAATTTGTTTATATGTCCAATTAAGGAAATAAAGTTGAATAATTTGTCCTTTCACAATTTCTGAATACACGACATCCAACAACAACAAAAATGACAACAATTTCAAATTTTTGAGAATAAAAGACTCAATATTAAAAAAAAACCGAGTTTTTTTGCGCTTAAAATTAAATTCAAGATATCTCTATGAAAAATAAAAAATACTTAAAATAAAAACATATCGATTTACATTCAAAATGATACTAAATTAAAAAAAATAATATAAATTATATTGAAAAATTCGAAAAATAAGAAAACCGGATTTTTTTTTGCGCCCACTGTAATAAATTCTGGCATATAGCTGCGCGCACCTTACCAAAGCCGCAGTGAAATTATTCCGGCGCTGGAGCTGCCACTGTTGTATGGCTTTACTCCGATCTCGGCTTCGCAGCATCAGTCTCCTTCGCTTCATGAACCCAAATCAGAACACTATATTCTCAAAATTTCCAACTACGGAAATCTAAGAAGATACCATTACGTATCCCTAAACAGGCTCGGATCTCAGCGGCAAACTGCTTGTGCGATCTTATCACTGATGCGCTAAGCTCCGGGGGGGACCATTCTTGGATCCGTCTCCTCTCTTTTGCACCTTGTGTGTTTGGACAAGCAATTGATGGTTCAGTACAAAAGAAGAGTCTCTCGGCTGCCATTAAGTCGAACTCTGCGAGATTGGATGTCTCATGGATTGATTTCGATTGTGAAGCGACCAATTTCCAAACGTGCATCACGGAAAAATCCCCCCAGTGGTTCAAAACCCAAGTTAGTCGTAAACTCATGGATGGCGACATCCGTGCGGCAGTTCGGGTCCTTTCGTCCGCTGATTCACTTGCTGAATCTACTGCCGAGACTTTGGAACACCTCAAAAACAAACATCCGATGCCCCCAGATGACTTACGGGAGTTTCCCACACGAGACAATGCAATTATACTGTCAATTTCTGATGATGAAATTTTGGAAGGATTAAATCTTTCAGACCGAGTAGCAGTGGGGGATTTGATGGTCTCCGGCCGAGTCATATAAAGGACATGATTTCCCGATTGACTATGGAGACTGGAATCCGCCTGATCAAGTGTATTACCAAGCTTGTCGAACGGATTGTCAATGCTGAGATTTCAGGCTTTGCAAGGGATCTACTTTTCTGTTCACACCTTATTGCTTTCCGAAAGAACGATGGAGGAGTCCGCCCCATTGCAGTCGGTAATGTCTTCCGGAGGCTCGCATGCAAAATTGCAGCCCGAAGAGTCTGTCCCCGTGTTGCCGCTGAATTATCTCCAGTCCAACTGGGAGTTGGTGTTTCCAACGGATGTGAAGCTGCTGTCCACGCGACAAGAGCTTTTTTTTCACCTGACACAAGACATTCCCCAAATTCCTTTGCGGTGAAGCTGGATATCTCAAACGCGTTCAACAGTCTGAGAAGGGACTGTATGCTGGAATCGTGCTCGCAGCGTACCCCAGAGATCATGAGTCTGGCTCACCTTGCTTACGGGTCCGAAAGTTCGCTTGTCTTTGACAAACACATTGTCCGTTCACGGACTGGAGTCCAACAAGGTGACCCTCTTGGGCCCTTACTATTCGCTCTGTCAATCGACGAGGTGGCTCGTAATGTAAAGACACCTCTCAACCTTTGGTACCTTGACGATGCCACTATTGGTGGCCCTGTTGATGTCGTCTTGGATGAGTTATATAAAATTGTTCCTGCCCTGGCAAAAATGGGGCTGATAATCAACACCAAAAAAACTGAGATCATAAATATCTCAGTCCCAATTCAAGACTTTGGCTTAGTAATGGAAAAGATTTCAGAAATCTTGCCAGACACAAAACAAACACGCCTCAACGATGTTTATTTTCTTGGGTGTCCTTTCGGAGAGTCCGAAGTGCAAAACCACCTCAGAGCTAAGAGTGTCGAAATGTCCCGTTTTACTGAACGCCTCTCTCTACTCGACTCCCACACGGCCTTTTTCCTCCTCAAAAATTGCATCCACGTGCCCAAACTGTTATATTTATTGAGATGCTCGCCCTGCTTTATACAAGATGAAATATTGCATTCTATCGATGATACGTTAAGATTGTGTGCCGAGTGGATCCTAAATGTCCGTTTCGATAATGATGGGTGGACCCAGTGTAAACTACCTCTTAATTCTGGCGGAGCTGGCCTAAGATCCGCCCTGGACCTTGCCCTCCCAGCTTTCCTGTCCTCTCACTCATCCTGCCGAAGGCTATCCTTGGAGATTCTACATAAATCCCCCGAATCTTCTTTGGACAGGCCTTTTGAAGATGGATGTATGCTGTGGAAGGAATCAGGATTAAAATTCCCGATCCAAACATCACTCCAACAGAGCTGGGACAAATTACGCTGCGAATTCACCGCAGACAACCTGGCAATGAGGCTCGACCAGCACCGCCTCGCCTGCTTACGCTCTGCAGCTGTGCCACACAGTGGGTCATGGCTGAATGCTATGCCAATTGCTGGCCTCGGAACATTATTAGAGGATGACTGCATGCGTATCGGTACTGCACTGAGACTCGGACTTGACATCTGCGAACAACATCGTTGTAGATGTGGAAAAATGGTTGACGTCAAAGGTGTACACCCACTCTCTTGCAAACGAAGTGCTGGCCGAGCTCCTCGGCACTCCGCTATTAACAATGTTATCTTAAGAGCTCTTGAGTCGGCGGGCTTCCCCTCGATCCTAGAGCCAGTGGGCTTAGATCGTGGAGATGGGAAAAGACCCGATGGAATGACCACTTTTCCCTACTCCTGTGGAAAATCGTTGGTTTGGGATTCAACGTGTGTTGACACCCATTCCAAAACTAATATGATCTCTTCTGCTGTTTCTCCAGGTTCTGCAGCAGATGCTGCAGAGCAAAGAAAAATTGCCAAATACGCAAATCTTGGACAACGGTACCGCTTCGTACCTATCGCTGTGGAGACTTCTGGGGTAACCGGCCCTCTTACGACTTCTTTCATCAGAGAAGTCGGAGGAAAAGTTGCTAGGCGACGTGGGGAGCCTCGAGAAGTGTCATGGTTATTCCAACAAATTGGAATAGCTGTCGTTCGCGGCAATGCACACTCCATCATGCGTGCAACCGCAAGTGCCTTTTAATCATAGACTAACTTATTTTAATAATTAAAAAAAAACCGAGTTTTTTTGCGCATTTTAAAATTAAATTCAAGATATCTCTATGAAAAATAAAAAATACTAAAATTAAAACATATCTATTTACATTTCAAAATGATACTAAATTAAAAAAAATAATATAAAATTTATATTGAAAAATTCGAAAAATAAGAAAACCGGATTTTTTGCGCCCACTGTAATAATTCTGGCATATTAGCTGCGCGCACCTTACCAAAGCCGCAGTGAAATTACTCCGGCGCTGGAGCTGCCACTGTTGTATGGCTTTACTCCGAATCTCGGCTTCGCAGCATCAGTCTCCTTCGCTTCATGAACCCAAATCAGAACACTATATTCTCAAAATTTCCAACTTACGGAAATCTAAGAAGATACCATTACGTATCCCTAAACAGGCTCGGATCTCAGCGGCAAACTGCTTGTGCGATCTTATCACTGATGCGCTAAGCTCCGGGGGGGACCATTCTTGGATCCGTCTCCTCTCTTTTGCACCTTGTGTGTTTGGACAAGCAATTGATGGTTCAGTACAAAAGAAGAGTCTCTCGGCTGCCATTAAGTCGAACTCTGCGAGATTGGATGTCTCATGGATTGATTTCGATTGTGAAGCGACCAATTTCCAAACGTGCATCACGGAAAAATCCCCCCAGTGGTTCAAAACCCAAGTTAGTCGTAAACTCATGGATGGCGACATCCGTGCGGCAGTTCGGGTCCTTTCGTCCGCTGATTCACTTGCTGAATCTACTGCCGAGACTTTGGAACACCTCAAAAAACACATCCGATGCCCCCAGATGACTTACGGGAGTTTCCCACACGAGACAATGCAATTATACTGTCAATTTCTGATGATGAAATTTTGGAAGGATTAAATCTTTCAGACCGAGTAGCAGTGGGGGATTTGATGGTCTCCGGCCGAGTCATATAAAGGACATGATTTCCCGATTGACTATGGAGACTGGAATCCGCCTGATCAAGTGTATTACCAAGCTTGTCGAACGGATTGTCAATGCTGAGATTTCAGGCTTTGCAAGGGATCTACTTTTCTGTTCACACCTTATTGCTTTCCGAAAGAACGATGGAGGAGTCCGCCCCATTGCAGGTAATGTCTTCCGGAGGCTCGCATGCAAAATTGCAGCCCGAAGAGTCTGTCCCCGTGTTGCCGCTGAATTATCTCCAGTCCAACTGGGAGTTGGTGTTTCCAACGGATGTGAAGCTGCTGTCCACGCGACAAGAGCTTTTTTTTCACCTGACACAAGACATTCCCCAAATTCCTTTGCGGTGAAGCTGGATATCTCAAACGCGTTCAACAGTCTGAGAAGGGACTGTATGCTGGAATCGTGCTCGCAGCGTACCCCAGAGATCATGAGTCTGGCTCACCTTGCTTACGGGTCCGAAAGTTCGCTTGTCTTTGACAAACACATTGTCCGTTCACGGACTGGAGTCCAACAAGGTGACCCTCTTGGGCCCTTACTATTCGCTCTGTCAATCGACGAGGTGGCTCGTAATGTAAAGACACCTCTCAACCTTTGGTACCTTGACGATGCCACTATTGGTGGCCCTGTTGATGTCGTCTTGGATGAGTTATATAAAATTGTTCCTGCCCTGGCAAAAATGGGGCTGATAATCAACACCAAAAAAACTGAGATCATAAATATCTCAGTCCCAATTCAAGACTTTGGCTTAGTAATGGAAAAGATTTCAGAAATCTTGCCAGACACAAAACAAACAACACACGCCTCAACGATGTTTATTTTCTTGGGTGTCCTTTCGGAGAGTCCGAAGTGCAAAACCACCTCAGAGCTAAGAGTGTCGAAATGTCCCGTTTTACTGAACGCCTCTCTCTACTCGACTCCCACACGGCCTTTTTCCTCCTCAAAAATTGCATCCACGTGCCCAAACTGTTATATTTATTGAGATGCTCGCCCTGCTTTATACAAGATGAAATATTGCATTCTATCGATGATACGTTAAGATTGTGTGCCGAGTGGATCCTAAATGTCCGTTTCGATAATGATGGGTGGACCCAGTGTAAACTACCTCTTAATTCTGGCGGAGCTGGCCTAAGATCCGCCCTGGACCTTGCCCTCCCAGCTTTCCTGTCCTCTCACTCATCCTGCCGAAGGCTATCCTTGGAGATTCTACATAAATCCCCCGAATCTTCTTTGGACAGGCCTTTTGAAGATGGATGTATGCTGTGGAAGGAATCAGGATTAAAATTCCCGATCCAAACATCACTCCAACAGAGCTGGGACAAATTACGCTGCGCGATTCACCGCAGACAACCTGGCAATGAGGCTCGACCAGCACCGCCTCGCCTGCTTACGCTCTGCAGCTGTGCCACACAGTGGGTCATGGCTGAATGCTATGCCAATTGCTGGCCTCGGAACATTATTAGAGGATGACTGCATGCGTATCGGTACTGCACTGAGACTCGGACTTGACATCTGCGAACAACATCGTTGTAGATGTGGAAAAATGGTTGACGTCAAAGGTGTACACCCACTCTCTTGCAAACGAAGTGCTGGCCGAGCTCCTCGGCACTCCGCTATTAACAATGTTATCTTAAGAGCTCTTGAGTCGGCGGGCTTCCCCTCGATCCTAGAGCCAGTGGGCTTAGATCGTGGAGATGGGAAAAGACCCGATGGAATGACCACTTTTCCCTACTCCTGTGGAAAATCGTTGGTTTGGGATTCAACGTGTGTTGACACCCATTCCAAAACTAATATGATCTCTTCTGCTGTTTCTCCAGGTTCTGCAGCAGATGCTGCAGAGCAAAGAAAAATTGCCAAATACGCAAATCTTGGACAACGGTACCGCTTCGTACCTATCGCTGTGGAGACTTCTGGGGTAACCGGCCCTCTTACGACTTCTTTCATCAGAGAAGTCGGAGGAAAAGTTGCTAGGCGACGTGGGGAGCCTCGAGAAGTGTCATGGTTATTCCAACAAATTGGAATAGCTGTCGTTCGCGGCAATGCACACTCCATCATGCGTGCAACCGCAAGTGCCTTTTAATCATAGACTAACTATTTTAATATTAAAGAAAGAAAAGAAATGAGAGAACAAGAATCCGAACTAATTAAGAAGATCATTGTCTCCAGAAAACCTTCCATTGAAGATCCAACAGGGAATGTGCACAAGTCTGAGTCGTCGCCGTTATGTTCGGAAAGGGGAGTAGAACCGACTCCGTTACAACAGACATATGCATAGATCTGAAGGAAATCCTTAGATTAGGTGATTCTGGTGGCCAACGCATCACACGCGTGTAATTAAGAAGATCATTGTCTCCAGAACCTTTTCCATTGAAGATCCAACAGGGAATGTGCACAAGTCTGAGTCGTCGCCGTTATGTTCGGAAAGGGGAGTAGAACCGACTCCGTTACAACAGACATATGCATAGATCTGAAGGAAATCCTTAGATTAGGTGATTCTGGTGGCCAACGCAACACACTAATAGAAACCAACGAGCGCAACCGCGTGTAATTAAGAAGATCATTGTCTCCAGAAAACCCTTTCCATTGAAGATCCAACAGGGAATGTGCACAGGTCTGAGTCGTCGCCGTTATGTTCGGAAAGGGGAGTAGAACCGACTCCGTTACAACAGACATATGCATACATCTGAAGGAAATCCTTAGATTAGGTGATTCTGGTGGCCAACGCAACACACGCGTGTAATTAAGAAGATCATTGTCTCCAGAAAACCCTTTCCATTGAAGATCCAACAGGGAATGTGCACAAGTCTGAGTCGTCGCCGTTATGTTCGGAAAGGGGAGTAGAACCGACTCCGTTACAACAGACATATGCATACATCTGAAGGAAATCCTTAGATTAGGTGATTCTGGTGGCCAACGCAACACACGCGTGTAATTAAGAAGATCATTGTCTCCAGAAAACCCTTTCCATTGAAGATCCAACAGGAATGTGCACAAGTCTGAGTCGTCGCCGTTATGTTCGAAAGGGGAGTAGAAACGACTCCGTTACAACAGACTATGCATACATCTGAAGAAATCCTTAGATTAGGTGATTCTGGTGGCCACGCATCACAGTAAAGAAACCAACGAGCGCAACCGCGTGTAATTAAGAAGATCATGTCTCCAGAAAACCCTTTCCATTGAAGATCCAACAGGGAATGTGCACAGGTCTGAGTCGTCGCCGTTATGTTCGAAAGGGGAGTAGAACCGACTCCGTTACAACAGACATATGCATACATCTGAAGAAATCCTTAGATTAGGTGATTCTGGTGGCCAACGCAACACCGCGTGTAATTAAGAAGATCATTGTCTCCAGAAAACCCTTTCCATTGAAGATCCACAGGGAATGTGCACAGGTCTGAGTCGTCGCCGTTATGTTCGAAAGGGGAGTAGAACCGACTCCGTTACAACAGACATATGCATACATCTGAAGGAAATCCTTAGATTAGGTGATTCTGGTGGCCAACGCAACACCGCGTGTAATTAATAAGATCATTGTCTCCAGAAAACCCTTTCCATTGAAGATCCAACAGGGAATGTGCACAGGTCTGAGTCGTCGCCGTTATGTTCGGAAAGGGGAGTAGAACCGACTCCGTTACAACAAACATAGCATACATCTGAAGGAATCCTTAGATTAGGTGATTCTGGTGGCCACGCAACACACGCGTAATTAAGAAGATCATTGTCTCCAGAAAACCCTTCCATTGAAGATCCAACAGGGAATGTGCACAAGTCTGAGTCGTCGCCGTTATGTTCGAAAAGGGGAGTAGAACCGACTCCGTTACAACAGACATATGCATACATCTGAAGGAAATCCTTAGATTAGGTGATTCTGGTGGCCAACGCAACACACGCGTGTAATTAAGAAGATCATTGTCTCCAGAAAACCCTTTCCATTGAAGATCCAACAGGGAATGTGCACAAGTCTGAGTCGTCGCCGTTATGTTCGGAAAGGAGTAGAACCGACTCCGTTACAACAACATATGCATAGATCTGAAGGAAATCCTTAGATTAGGTGATTCTGGTGGCCAACGCAACACACGCGTGTAATTAAGAAGATCATTGTCTCCAGAAAACCCTTTCCATTGAAGATCCAACAGGGAATGTGCACAAGTCTGAGTCGTCGCCGCCTTATGTTCGGAAAGGGGAGTAGAACCGACTCCGTTACAAAGACATATGCATACATCTGAAGGAATCCTTAGATTAGGTGATTCTGGTGGCCAACGCAACACACGCGTGTAATTAAGAAGATCATTGTCTCCAAAAACCCTTTCCATTGAAGATCCAACAGGGAATGTGCACAGTCTGAGTCGTCGCCGTTATGTTCGGAAAGGGGAGTAGAACCGACTCCTTACAACAGACTATGCATACATCTGAAGGAACTCCTTAGATTAGGTGATTCTGGTGGCCACGCAACACACGCGTGTAATTAAGAAGATCATTGTCTCCAGAAAACCCTTTCCATTGAAGATCCAACAGGGAATGTGCACAAGTCTGAGTCGTCGCCGTTATGTTCGAAAAGGGGAGTAGAACCGACTCCGTTACAACAGACATATGCATACATCTGAAGGAAATCCTTATATTAGGTGATTCTGGTGGCCACGCATCACAGTAAAGAAACCAACGAGCGCAATCGCGTGTC
>NW_021828821.1:0-7769 GCF_006345805.1 Octopus sinensis
ATATATAGAAGATAGATAGATAGATAGATAGATAGATAGATAGATAGATAGATAGATAGATAGATAGATAGATAGATAGATAGAAATATAGATTGATTGATTGATAGATAATAGTAGGTGTGATTGATATCCTTAGACATACACACACATGCACGGATATCTATATATTCATATACACTCTTGTATAATATACATACATCATACATACTTTTACATGTGTTTATGAGAATATATGTGTGTGTAAACATATCTATATATATATATATATAAATCAACCTATGTGTGTGTGTACGTGCGTACACATACTTATACACACTCACTCACACACGAAAATACATTATACAATGTACGTTTCACTGCCAGGTAATTCATCCATGTATATATATGTATATCTGAAATTATCTCTTCATTAATGTATGTATAACGAAAGTTTTAAAATCCCTGAAAGTTTTGTGACATTTATATAATTACGGCTTCCCAGGAAAATTGTGCAACTAAATGATATTCTAGTAGCAGAGGATGTCCGATTAGGCAGGTATCACTTATTGAATATTTATCCTAATTGCCGTTCTGATTAAAAATATAATCATTTCGCAGGCACCTTGTGTTATTGGTTTCCGCTCTTTATGTTGTGCGTTCGAATACTGTCGACATTAGCTTCTCTCTTTATCCTTCCAGCATCATTAATATGAAGCACCAGTCTGGTTCTCGGATTGATATGAGTGACAAGATCCATCCCATAACTTAATTAGATGTTATTTAGTGCATTGTATTAGCGGAGTCGTTAATGTCTCGGCCACAACGGTTTACGCAGTCTGTTCCAGTTCATGAGGTCCTATGTTCAAATCTTGTGAAGGGCACTTTTTTTCTTTTATTACTTGCTTTCTTTTTTGCTTTCCTTTTAGGCTGGATAAGATAAAATACCAGCGAATAATAGAGACTAATCGACTATTCATTTATAAATTTGATCCATTTATTAGAAACTACCAGTATCGCCCGGCGTTGCTCGGGTTTGTAAGGGAAATAACTATATAAGCATTTTTAGAGATGTAAAGTATAATAGCCATCTCAATATGGCTAACCTCAAAGGAGGGGTGTTACTGTAGCTTTTTACTTTCTGAGATTTAATAATACATTTTTAGAGAGTTACTTCCCTTATATAATAGCAAAAAAATGCATTAAAATGGGGAAAAAATGATGGAAAATTCTTTTTTAAATCGTAGACTCATCGTAGACGCACGCTAATACCCAGAAGGGCTCGATATGAATCACGACTATAAGATACCCGCTTTTGGTTACACTGCACCGAAAAATGTGGGAGTAGTTAGGAATCTAAATCGTAGGAGACAGACACACCACTTCACTTTTATATATAAAGATTATTATCGGCGAGCTGGCAAAATCGTTAGCACGCCGGACGAAATGCTAAGCGGTATTTCGTCTGCCGTTACGTTCTGAGTTTCATCCTTTCGGGGTCGATTAAATAAGTACCAGTTACGCACTGGAGTCGATATAATCGACTTAATCCGTTTGCCTGTCCCTGTTTGTCCTCTCTGTGTTTAGCCCCTTGTGGATAGTAAAGAAATAGGTATTTCGTCCGTCTTTACGTTCAAATTTCGCTGAGGGCGACTTTGCCCTTCATCCTTTCAGAGTCGATAAATTAAGTACCAGTTGAGCGCTGGGGTTGATGTGATCGACTGTACCCCTCCCACAAAATCCAGGCTTTGTGCCTATAGTAGAAAGGATTATTATTATTATTATTATTATTATTATTATTATTATTATTATTATTATTATCATTATTATTATTATTATTATTATTATTATTATTATTATTATTATTATTATTATTATTATTATTATTATGATCATCATCATCATCATCCTCATCATCATTATTATCATCATCCCCATCATCATTATTATCATTATAGAGGCGGTGAGGTGGCAGAATCATTAGCTTGCCGAGCGAAATGCTTAGCGGCATTTCGTTCGTCTTCATGTTCTGAGTTCAACTTCTGCCGAATTCGACTTAGCCTTTCACTCTTTTAGGGTCGATAAAACAAGTACCAGTTGTGTACTGGGATCGATGTAATCGACTTCCCCTTCGCTCGAAATTGCTAGCCTTGTGCCAAAATTAGAAATCCTTATTATCATAATTATCATAAGTATGAGTTGAGCACTGGAATCAATGCAATTGACTACTTACTCCTTCCCCAAAATTTCAGGCTTTATGTCAATAGTAGAAAATGTTATTGTTATTGCTGTTCTTTTTTCTCTTCTTCTTCTTATCATCGTTATCATCATCATCGTAGTCGTCGTCGTCGTCGTCATCAAACCAACAAGCTGGCAGATTCGTTAGAGTGTCGAAAAATGCTTTGTGGAATTTCTTTCTGGTTTTTACACTTGAGTTTTTACAGCTCACTACATTAATATATAATAAATAATAATAATAATAATAATAATAATAATAATAATAATAATAATAATAAATAACCAACAACAACAGCATGAAGAAGAAGAAGAAGAAGAAGAGAGAGGAGAAGAAGAGAAGAAGAAGAGAGAAGAAGAAGAAGAAGGAGAGAAGAAGAAACAGAAGTAAGAAGAGAAGAAGAAGAAGAAGAAGAAGAAGAAGAAGAAAGAAGAAGAAGAAAAGAAGAAGAAGAAGAAGAAGAAGAAGAAGAATCCTTTCTACTAAAGGCACCAGAGCCTGAAATTTTGGTGGGGGAAGGAACAAGTTTGATTACATCGACCCCTGTGCGTACCAGTACTTATTTCATCGACCCCCGGAAAAGCAAATTTGACCTCGTAGTAATAAAAATAATAAGATACTAATAAGTAATAATAATAATAATAATAATAATAATAATAATAATAAATGCCCTGATGCATACCAGGCAGTGTCTCTCATGGCTCCTTATCTTCATTATTGGCAAGTGTTATCAATCAAGTGCAAGGATTACACATCGTTTTTCTCTGTATAAAAGATGGGCTACAAAGCGAAATATTCTGCTCTTACCACAGATTTACTTATCAGTTGTTGACCTAACCACTGAGCATGTCCCTTGGTGGCTGACGATATGTGCATCTCTGATCACAAGCAGAATTAGTGGGGAAGCATCATAAGCCATGTGTTGAGAAGAATTTCTTTGGGGGTTTGGATAATTCTACTTTTGGAACTGGTTGTTTTATTTATTCAACAATCCTTAAACAACACTTATTCACGGACCTTTTGAGCGGGATTGGCTACTCGACCCGAAGAACATTCTAACTGGGTTCCACCTGCAAAGTCATGCACTGATTATCTTGATATGAGATCACTATGTTGCGCACATATGGCTGTGATATATGTGCCTGGTGTACCCTTATCAAACGGGTAGTCATGATGGGTATGCTGGGTTTCGTATATCTTATCCCTGTGTCGCTTTGATGGCATGCACTGTTCTCTCTCTCTCTCTCTCTCTCGCCAATAATTAATAATAATAATAATAATAATAATAATAATAATAGAAAAACTGTCGAAATATAAGGACATTGAGATTGAGATATCTAGAGCGTGGTAATTAAAAACCAATACCATTCCTGTTGTTGTAGGTACTCTGGGAATGATCACGAAAAGTAGTGACAAATTTTTTGACCAGCAATCTATGAGACACAAAATATAGAGCTGACATTCTCAGGAAGTTTCTCTCCATCGGAAATATACGCGCCTTATGTCTCTGGTTGCAAATCAATCGGAAAATAATAATAAAAAATAATAATAATAATAATAATATATAATAATAATAATAATAATAAAATAATAATAATAATAATAATAATAATAAAATAATAATATGATAATAATAAAAATAATAATAATAATAATGATAATAATAAAAATAATAATAATAATAATAATAATAATAATAAAAATAATAATAGTAAAAATAATAATAATAATAATGACAATAATAATAATAATAATAATAATAATAATAATAATAATAATAATTATTATTATTATTATTATTATTATTATTATTATTATTATTATTATCATTATTATTATTATTATTATTATTATGTGAAAGAAGAAGAAAAACAAACAGCCATGACGATTTGAAGTGAGAAATACGAAGGTTATGGTCAATGAAGAAAATAGACCTGATACCAATAGTAATTGATGCACTTGGAAGTATCAGCGCTTAACTACCAACATGGCTGAGAAAGATTGGTGCAAGTTTGAAGGTAAAACAACTACAAAAATTAGTATTGGTTAGAACTGCAAGAATTCTTCGCAGGGTTCTTGCAGCCTGACCAGTAAACAAGTGTCACCTTAGTCTGCTGGCTGTGAACAGCTGACATTTTCCATGATACCCACCAAAATAAGCTATGAGTTTTCATATAATAATGATAATAATAAAAATAATAATAATAATAACAATAATAATAATAATAATAACAATAACAACAACAATTTATTATTATTATTATTATCATTATTATTATTATTATTATTATATTATTATTATTATTATTTTTATTAATATTATTATTATTATTATTATTATTATTATTATTATTATTATTATTATTATTATTATTATTATTATTATTTGATGAAATCTCTCAGCTTATTTTGTTGGGTAAAATGGCAAGTGTCAGCTGTCCACAGCCAGGAGACTAAGGTGACACTTGTTTACTGATCATGCTTCAAGAATCCTGCAGTGAACTCTTGCAGTTCCAAGCAATGAGGATATTTGTAGGAGTTCTGTCTTTACATTTGTTTTAGTCTATTTTGAGCCAATAATAATAATAATAAAATAATAATAATAATAATAATAATAATAATAATAATAATTAATAATAATAATAATAATCACCACCCCATCATCATCATCATCTACTTACTTTACTTGCCCCCAGAATTCGTCGTGTGGGTATCTACACACGATTATTATACAATATATTATTAATACGATGTATTTACCTAGTAGATAAAATGCACACAAATTATATATCTATTTATAAATACGAATATAAATATAAATAAAACAGCTGAGAAGCCGCCACCTAAGTTGGTTATCTCCGGGCGGTTGGCAAAAGAACCACATTGCTTGCTCCTTGGGCATACTAGTTTCAAGTTACGATGGATCCTCAGGGTCATATTCAACCAGTAATTTATCATGTGTGTGGCATTTGAATCTGTGTTTATTTCCTTCGCCTCAATCAGCACGTTGTTCTATGTTTTGTTTTGCTTTTCTTTCAAGTTATTCATTAGATCTATCAGCATCACGTTACTGCAGCAAACAACCGAGACTCATTTGAATGGAGGTGGGGAGAGCTCATCGTGCCTTTTGCACACCATCAGTTTCAGCTCGTTTCTCTTTGCCGTTTTCCTCAGTGTCTACGTGCGTACATAAGTATGTGCATGTTTGCGCATGTGTGTGTGTTTGTGTGTTTGTGTGTGTGTGTGTGCATGCGTGCATGTGTGCGCGTGTATGTGCATGAGTGCATGTGTGAACACGTGTGTGCGTGCGTGTGTGTGTATCTTTTCCTATTCCTTCCGCGAAAACTTGCCGTTCTTCTCCAGTCCCCATCTGCCCTCCATCGTCTTTCGATGATATGGATGTACGACTGAGATAGAATACCTCGTTCTCCTGGTCGTCAGCTTCTGCACTGAGGTCAAGGCGACTTTTCTGGATCCTCGAAGCTCTGGCCGGTGATACTATAAAAATATAGTTTCTTCAGCTTGCTGCTGTGGTTACTGATGTTGATGATGTCTTCCTCTTTGATTTTGCTTTGTTTTAACAGTTCTTATGATTACAGAGCCCTCAACTGACCTTGACTGTCACACATGGAATCACTGAGATTTCTACTATGATCTTTTTTCTGTTTCGCTTTTTGCTTCTTCTTTTTGTTTCTTTAGGGGATTTTGTTTTGCTTTTATGCTACCACAAGACCACATGTTTCCAGACTAGGTTTGTGATCTTCAGAAATCATCGAGACTTTATTTCATGTTAACTCTATGCCAACCAGTTGCTAATAATGTCCCGTTAAGATGATGGCGGGTGAACATACAAAAGTTCCTTCTTGATAAACAAAACTTGTTCATTAAGTGCAACCTGAAAAATTCAGTTTTCTCATGGATTCATGAGAACACACACATTGTTGTACGTGTTTCATCTATCCAGGCTGTATATGAAACACTGAACAAAAACAACATCAACAACATTAATAATAATAATGGTTTCAAATTTTGGCACAAGGCCAACATTTTCAGGTAAGGGGTAAGTCGATTACATCGACAGCAGTGCTCGACTGATACTTACTTTATCGACACCGAAAGGATGATAAGTAAAGTCGACCTCGGCGGAATTTGAACTCAGAACGTAAAGACGGACAAAATGCTGCGAAGCATTTTGCCCGGCGTGCTAACGACTCAGCCACCTCACCGCCTTAATAATAATAATAATAATAATAATAATAATAATAATAATAATAATAATAATAATAATAATAATAATAATAATGATAATAATAATAATAATCATCTCGGGAACAGTATTAATAGTCAATTTTGCATTAGCTACATGGTCTCGAGGAGTTACAGAAAAATACAAGGAAACTTTGAAAACGGCAGAACTTAGAATGATGACAGCTATATTAATGAAGCTGAAGACAATTATATCAAAAATGATATTAGGCGATTAGAAACATGGAGAGAAAAAAAAATAAGAATGCATGTTGAGGATTAAAAAGTGGTCACCATTTAGGGGCAGGGTGCATACTGGCTCAGTTGTAAAGAAGACCGCTATTGCTCAGTTCATTCATGACACTGAAATTTTACGGTCACGACGGGTCGAGCCTCCAGGAAGGAAGCGCGTAGGTCTATGCGTGAGTATGTCTGTATATATAATATATATATACTTATATATAACCACATATGTGTGTGCGTGTGTGTCTGTATATGTATAGATCAAGCTATATATATATATAATATATATATATATATATATATATATATATATATATATAGATAGATAGATAGATAGAAGATAGATAGATAGATAGATAGATGATGATAGTAGATAGATAGATAGATAGATAGATAGATATACACCACTATCTTTTATTAAAATATATATTGATACACACACACACACACGTATATACGTACACGCATATACACGTATACAACTACATACACTCACACACACATGCACGCACGTTTTTACATACAAATCCAATTACTTAAGGGTAATCGAGAAGTCCTTTATTTAAATGATAAATACAATTAAACTGCTAAATAACTACATACATACATGTGTGTGGTGGGGTGCATGCCCAAGGATTTTGAATTTAGGTATATTTATGTATGTACATATGTATGTATATATGTATGTATGTACGTGTGTATGTCTGCATGTATGTCTTCATGTTGTATGTATATATGTATGTATGTCTTCATGTATGTCTTCATGTATATATGTATGTATGGATGTATGTATGTATGGATGTATGTATGTATCAGCATAAGAAAAGGGAACAGAAGTCGGTCGTCATTTTTGTCCCAGATGCGCGACCAAATCGTCAAATTACAATTATTTCTTTTAAAGAATTCAATTGTATATTTGAAGAAACAATGTATATAGATTAAGTAGCAGGTGATTGCGGCCGAGGGAGGAATCCAAATGAGAATATGGCTTCCACTATTCATAAAACATGATACTCATCTGCTGGCTGATATCTTTGAGACAGAAAATTAATCTTGGAATATGGCGATC
>NW_021828822.1:0-7586 GCF_006345805.1 Octopus sinensis
CCATAATCGATAACAATCAAATATTTTGATTCCGAGCGTGACGAGGGACCAAGCAATTACATTTAAACAAGAAAATTAATTAGAAAAAAAAAAAAACAATCCAAATAACTTGAAAGCAATGAAAATAAAGCATTATAATCGACACACACACACAACAACATACACACACACACACACACGCACCACTTATTATATATGCATAAAACAAATAACTTATCTGTCATTGTTTGTGTCTCTGATCTGAATTCTGTCAAATAATTCCATTGATTTGTCGCCGATCGAAATTTGATAGCCTATATCTCCACACCGATCATTCCAATATCTCTCCCCACCCTCTCTCGCTCTCCCCTCATCATTTCTCTCTCTTTCTCTTTCACTCCCTCTCTCTCCCTCTTTCCTTGTCTCTCTTTCTATTTTTCATTAATTATCTCCCTTCTCTCTCTCACCCTCTCCTCATCTTTTCTCTCTCTCTTTCTCTCTCCATTTCTCTCTCTTTCCGTGTCTCTCTCTCTATTTTTCATTCTCCCTTTCTCTCTCTGTCTCACTCTCCCCCATTCTTTCTCTCTTTCTCTTTTCCTCTGCCCTCCGTCTCTCTTTCTATTTTTCATTCTCCCTCTTCTCTCTCTCTCACTCTCCCCCATTCTTTCTCTCTTTCTCTTTTTCTCTGCCCTCTCTCTCTCTCTCTATTTTTCATTCTCTCTCTTCTCTCTCACTCTCCCCTCATCCTTTCTCCCTTTTTCTTTTTTTCTCCCCCTCTCTGTGTCTCTTTCTCTTTTTCGTTTATTATCATCCTTCTCTCTCTCACGTATTAATCTCGAGTTGACTCTCAAAGAGCTAAAGTGTATACGCGCGCGCACATACACACAGACACCACACATACGCATATACCCAACACATATACACATGCACACGCACGCAGGCATGCACACGCACCCACGCACTCAACAACACAAAGAATGGATGCAGTGCTAAGAACAAATGTGTGTGTGTATAATGCGTGGAACCTTGTGAATGTGCCTTCCACTATGTGGATTTAGTAGAGGGGAAACTGAATGAAGCTCGTAGTATATATATATATATATATATATATATATATAAACATATATATATATATACGTATATTTATATATAAAATATTTATATATATATATAATATATGTATAAATTATACATAGATATATATACATATATACACCCACACACATTCTATATATATATATATATATATATATATATATATATATATATATAACCAAGAAAAAAACAACAAGAAGGATTTGTAGTTTAGTACAATTGTTTCATACTAAGAACATTTTATTAAAGCTGCAAATATTGCAGCAAATAATGTTAAGTATTCATCAGCTAAATCACATATATGTTTTCCAAACATCCTAGAGAGTGTAAATATCCTTATGAAGCATTAGGAGTGAGTTTCATGAATTTGAAGTCAGATTAAAGCATACTTAAATGTTTTCTAATATATATATATATATATATATATATATATATATATATAATATATATATATATATATATATTATATATATATATTAATAATAAATATTAGGGAATAAATCCAAATTTACAGGGAAAAAATCAGATTTAGGATTAAATCGATTTTTAGTAAAATATATAAAATATTATTCGAGCAAAAACCACTATTTTGCAAAACAAACGAGGAAAGACTTAATCAATACATAAATTTTAATAATAGTCAAAAAAAACCGCCACTACAATCGTTTCTTGTCTTGATCGACAATCTTCAGGTGGACTTCCAATAATTCAGTGTCAAATTAATGAAGTCATAATTGACACTGAATTATTGGAAGTCCACCTAAGATTGTCGATCAAGACAAGAACGATTGTAGTGGCGGTTTTTTTTGACTATTTATTAAAATTTATGTATTGATTAAGTCTTCCTCGTTTGTTTTGCAAAATAGTGGTTTTGTCTCGAATAATTTTTATATATATATATATAATATATATATATAATATATATATATATATATACATATTTATATATATATACATATATATATATATATATATATATATATATATAGTATATATATATATATTATATATATATTATATATATATACATACATACTCTTTCACTTTTACTCTTTACTTTTTCAGTCATTTGATTGCGGCCATGCTGGAGCACCGCCTTTAATCGACCAAATCGACCCCTGGACTTATTCTTTGTAAGCCCAGTACTTATTCTATCGGTCTCTTATGCCGAACCGCTAAGTGACGGGGGCGTAAACACACCAGCATCGGTTGTCAAGCAATGCAGGGGACAAACACAGACACACAAACACACACATACACACACACACACACACACACACACACAACACACATACACATATTATATATATATATATATATATATATATATATATATATATATATATATATATATACATATACTACAGGCTTCTTTCAGTTTCCGTCTACCAAATCCACTCACAAGGCATTGGTCGGCCCGGGGCTATAGTAGAAGACACTTGCCCAAGATGCCACGCAGTGGAATTGAACCCGGAACCATGTGGTTGGTTAGCAAGCTACTTACCACACAGCCACTCCTGATACATATATACATGTATATCTTGTCCCCCACCACCGATGGACCACCGGTGATAGTTTGTTTACTTCCTCGTAAATTAGGGGTTCGGCAAAAAAAACAAAACAGAATGAATATCAGGCTTTACAAAAGAAACCAAACGTCCTGGGGTCAATTCGTTCGACTAATATTCTTCAAAGTGGTGCCCCAGCATGGTCACAGTCTTATGACTGAAACATGTAAAATATAAAAAATAAAATGTTAAAAAAATATACAACCAAAAAGATAGTAAAAAACACAAAAAGTAACACATTTTAGGTGTAACTATTTTGCTTTTTTACTCTTTTACTTGTTTCGGTCACTTGACTGCGGCCATGCTGGAGCACCGCCTTTAGTCGAACAAATCGACCCCAGGACTTGTTCATTGTAAGCCCAGTACTTATTCTATCGGTCTGTTTTGCCGAACCACTTAGTTACGAGGACGGTTGTCAAGCGATGGTGGGGGACAAACACAAACACACACACACACATACACACACACACACATGTGTATATATATATACGATGGGCTCCTTTCAGTTTCCGTCTACCAAATCCACTCCCAAGGCGTCGGTCAGCCCGATCCTATGTGCTATGCAGTGGGACTGAACCCGGGACCTTTAGGCTGGTAAGCAAGCTACTTACCACATGTATTTGTTAAATAAAAGGCTCTATGTACGTTCCATGCATTGTTTTCATGTCATTCAAATATATTGAAGGGATAGGATTTCACTGCCATCTGTTTTTGCTGAGATGCAGTTTAGTGCCGTAAAAATGTGAAAGTAAATTGAGCCGGAAGTGTCAACAGCGAAATCGCATTATTTCATAAACATAGAGGTTTCATATAATTATATTTCACAGACGTTACCTCCGGTTGTCACTGCAATATGGTTTAACTTTTCTTAATACACTAAACTGCGCTTAACCCTGATTTTAATCAGAGAAGACCCGCTTATTTTCACTTTTGATTTCCTATTGTAAAGGGCTAAAAAAAAAAAAGCTTCGTCGATCTTTGGACACGAAGTGGAATTATGCCAACAGCCATGTCACTGAAGTGCGACGAAACATTTTTTGGCCCTTCATAATAAATAATATTGTTGTAGAGCAAGGCGGCAAGCTGGCAGAAACATTAGCACGCCGAGTGAAATGCTTAGCGGTATTTCGTCTGCCGCTACGTTCTGAGTTCAAATTCCGCCGAGGTCGACTTTCCGTTTCATCCTTTCGGAGTCGATAAATTAAGTACCAGTTGAGTACTTAATTTAATCGACTGGCCCTTTCCCCAAAATTTCGGGCCTTGTGCCTAGAGTAGAAAAGAATATTATTGTAAAGCGGTCTTTTGTCACTGTTCTATCTGTCATTGTACGACGGTTGTCTCTCTGACAGATATTGTTGTATTCCGAAGTCCTCGATAGAATGTTTCTATGTGGCACTGTATGACTCCCAGTCATACAGTGTCACTAAACCTCAAAAGATTGGATCGGTATAACGTCCACTCAGCATCGCAGTATAATTACTACATCAGCACAGACACGACTATCAACGCAGTCTACGCGTACTCTTGACCTTCTCTGTCGACCGGCTGACTGGTATATTTATAATGACACCCTACTACCACTTTTTACTGGGAGGGGTGTACAGTTTCATTATACAAAAAGTAAATTAAGAAATTAATAGAAATTGAATATAACAGATTTCGTTTATTATTCAACGACTAAAAATAAACCACGCCAGTTGTAATCGCTTCCGTTTTAAAACATCGGCTTCGGATCGAACCACTTGCAAATCAAAATCGGTCTGCATTGTTTACACATATCATGACAAGGCATTCCAGTTATGGACATCCCGCTTATTTTGTTGATTTTGAAAGAAAATTTAGGCGTAATTCCTTTTTTTCTTTTCGTATAGATACAGGCAAGGCCGTGTGGTTAGAAAACTCGCTTTGCAACGACGTGGTTTTGCGTTCAGTCCCACAGGGCACCACCTTGGACAAATGCCTTCTTCTATAGCCCCTGAGCAACCAATACTTTGTGAGTGAACCTGATTGACAGAAACTGTGTGGAATCCTATTGTATATGTGTGTGTATGTGTATGTGTGTATGTGTGTGTATTTGTGTATGTATGTATTTGTGTGCGTGCGCGTATTTGTGTGTGTATTTGTGTTTGTGTATTTGTGTGTGTACGTGTGTGTTGTGTGTATATTTGTGTGTGTGTGCGTATTTGTGTGTGTGTATGTGTGTATTTGTGCGTGTTGTGTGTGTGCGTGTCTTTGTGTTTGTCCTTCACCTCCGCTTGACAACCATTGCTGCTTTGTTTACGTCCCCGTAACATAGCGGTTCGGCAAAGGGAACAGAAAGGATCAAAAAAAGTACTGGCGTCGATTCGTTTGAGCAAAGCAGCTAATCCCTTCAAGGTGGTGCACCAGCATGGCCACAATCCAATGACCAAAACAAGTAAAAGATAAAAGATTAAAAGCTTACCATGAAACCTGCATCAAAATATCAGTGAGGCCCATTATTTTTTTAGGCAGTAACGTATGATATGCAGTAGCGATTGATATGCAATCCAGTGGTTCTCAACCGAGGTGGCCATATTTCCCCTGAAGGTCCATATAAGATTTTTGGAGGTCCACAAAACAAAACAGCAACCTGGTTCGTTCTTGTCTTGGCAGCAGTCAACTGCGAGGAAAATATCTATATTTTGATCCTTTATGATTTCAATCCCTTCTTGGGTTTCAAAACTATTATTTTTTCTAAACCACAATCGATAACAGATCAAATATTTTGATTCTGAGCGTGTCGAGGGACCATTTTAAAGCATTTTAAAAGCCCCTGCAAAAACTTTGCTTTAGATATATGTATTGGTACGTATTCAATCTACATAAGCTAATGTGTGAAAAATAAAATAGGAATTATGACAGAAGTTTCTAGAAAACTAGTTTTTAAACGTCGAAAGGCTATTGGGGGGGGGGGCACCAGAATAAAATAGTAATCAAAGGGGTTTCATAGATAAAAACTGGTTGAGAAACCCTTTGTTGGATGTTTTTATTGGTATGTATTGCAAGAAACGGGTCGGTTTCTTCCTCTAACATTTTACATAATTCAACAAACACAAGTTGAGGTGTGTAAAACGAAATATGATTTTTGACAGAAGTTTCTATAAAACTAGTTTTTAAACATCGAATGGCAATGGGATGGGGGGGATTCCATCAGAATAAAATAGTAATCAAAGGGGTCCATAGATAAAAGAAAAAATGGTTGAGAACCCATTTGTAGACTGTTCTTCGGTTATATGTGTTGCTACTGGTTACTGACTCAGACGTTGTGGATATTCAGAGGGCAGCTTTCGTCATTCTTTTCTTTTTCCAAGAAGAATGTTGTTATCACCAATATGGCGGAAACAACTCTTCCAAACTCATTATCGCCATTGTCTCCTCAGTCATCACTGCTGCCATGTTTAAAATAAACTTCTGCCAGGACGAACAGACAGAATAGTATAACAATTAAAAATGCATCATATTCTAAATGAAGTGATGATGGGAGGAAACGGGTCAGGTTACCAATGTGTGTTTGTGTGTGTGTGTGTGTGTGTGTGTGTGTGTGTGTGTGTATGTATAATAATATACATATACGTATATAAATATACATATATATATATATATATAAATAAATACATAATATATGTATGTATATATGTATGCATGTATGTATGTATATATATATACATATATATCCTTAATCCACTTGTCTTCCCTCTCTCTCTCTCTCTCTCTCTCTCTCTCTCTCTCTCTGTATATTTATATATATGTATACACACACGCACACACGCACATATATATATACACATACATATATAAATATCACTTAACTGCTCCTCGTCGTTACTCTGTTGCCTCTTACATGATATCATATAAATAATCAGATGTTTAACTTACGTTTAAGTAAATAGATTTCATGGCAAATAAAACAGAAGTTGCTAAACAAGTCTTACAGCACACAAAAATGGTGACGATCACATCAATGGCAGCGAAGGCAAGGATGATAATCCATTCCATAAGAAAGACAATGGCTTATTAATTAATTTGGAGCAGGTTTACTTTTACTACAGAATGCAATTATTAAAATCTACACTGTCTAGAAAATTCTTATAAAGACTAGCACCCTCCTCTCAGAATTTCTTCTTCTTCTTCTTCTTCTTCTTCTTCTTCTTCTTCTTTCTTCTTCTTTCTTCTTCTTCTTCTCTTCTTCTTCTTTCTTCTTCTTCTTCTTCTTCTTCTTCTTCTTCTTCTTCTCTTCTTCTTCTTCTTCTTCTTCTCCTCCTCCTCCTCCTCATCATCATCATCATCATCATCATCATCAGGATACATTAAATACAAGACAGATTTCTTTATTGAAATTACCTCCACTTTCATAAATGACAGAATATCAAACCGGTAACAAATAAGAAGCGATTTTCTCAAGCATCAAATTGTGATTCTATTAAAGAAAAAGTGTCTGCAGGCAAAATATGTGGTGGACTCTTGTTTCTGCCTTATTGGGCAACATCAGCACAGCAACTGTCTCCTCCAGCAGAGGAGACAAATAGACAAACACAAGATAAGAAAAGGCGGGCGTGGATGTATAGTAAGAAGGTTGCTTCCCAACAACATGGTTCCGGGTTCAGTCCCATTGCATGTTATCTTTGGCAAGTGTCTTCTACGTGGGACAGAGAGGAAGGACGTTTTTGAAATGACTTTTACTCAGGCCCCGTGAGAGGGACATATGTCCGTGAGGTACCATTCGATCCGTGCTGTCTTAGCATTTTTTTGTTTCTTTTCAGGTGAAGGCATGGCGCTGTGAACGATAGAGCGTCGCATATTTGCCTACGACAGTTACGTGAAGAATACCGTGCCTGTCACTTCGACATTCACCGAAATCAAGGCACGTATGTATGCGCGTACCTTGGACGATTTGAAGGAAGCTATTGGCGTGGAAGTCGGCCA
>NW_021828823.1:0-7651 GCF_006345805.1 Octopus sinensis
TATGTATGTATGTGTGTGTGTATGTTATGTATGTTGTATGTATGCATGTGTGTATGTAAGTAGCATGTATGTATGTGAGGGGATGATGGATGCATGTATGTATGTATGTATGTTTATGTATGTATGCATGTATGCATGTATGTATGCATGTATGTATGTATGTATGTATAATGTATGTATGTGTGAATATATGGTATGCATGTATGCATGTATGTATGTAATGTTTATGTGTGTATGTATGTATGTATGTATGTATGTATGTATGTATGAGTGTATGAATGTATATATGTATGTATATATGTATGTATGTATGTATGTATGTATGTATGTATGTATGAATGTATGTATGTATATATGTATGTATACATATATATGCATGTAAGTACGTTATGTATGTATGTATGTATATATCGAGATGGATAGATACATACCATGTGCGTGTAGATATGCATGTTCCTTTATATATGATTATATATAGGTGTGTATGCATGCATATACACTTCTGAATTTATGTGTGTGTGTATATGTATATACATGTATGTGTAAAGAAATATAACATATGCCCATATATGTATATAAGTATATCTATATCTATCTATCTATCTATCTATCTATCTATCTATCATCTATCTATCTATCTATCTATCTATCTATCTATCTATCTATCTATCTATCTATAATATATGTAATATATATATACATACATCCTATGCATATACACACATGTATACACAGGCACCCACACCATTCACGCACGCACGCTACGCACAAACACGCGCACACATACATACACGCATGCGCACGTGTGCATGCGCGCTACGATTGTACGTCTGCGTGTGTCTGTAGTAGGTAGATATACGGCGACATAGATAAATACAAACACGCGCGAACATAAGATCATGTTTGTACATCGATTCCACATTAACAAATTTTGTAATCGGAGTGGTTTCTTTATTTTTTATTACATACACCAACACACACACACACCACACACACACCACACACACACACACACACACACACACACACACACACACACACACACACATATATATATTATACACATGCGTATATTTATCTATTTACCTGTTTTTCAGAGAAGTAAATCTTAGAATAACATTGATCATTCTACCACTCTGAGCTATCTACGAGTGTAAAATGGAACATCAACGGCATAAAATCCTTAATATATCGAACTGTAACCTTTTGTTTCTTTTTCTTTTTCTTTTATATTTTTATTCTTTATCCTGTTCTTGTTACTTTTTAAGTTGCTTCTGTGTCTGTCTGTCTGTCTGTCTGTCTGTCTGTGCGTGTTGGGTGTTGTCTTTTTATATGTATGTATGTATGTATGTATGTATGTATGTATGTATACACACCACACACACACACACACACACACACACACCGCACACACACACAGACACACACGCATCGAATATGCCTTGTATTTGTGATGAGTTTGTATTTCTACTGATTATACATTATACATCCACATAATTATATATTTATATATATATAGTATATATACATAATACATAATATAATATATATATATATACAACACAACATACATACATGCATATATATATACACATACATACATACATACATACATACATACATACATACATACTCATACATACATATATATATATACACATACATACATACATACATACATACACAATATATTATATATATATACACACATACAGACATACATACATACATACATACATGCATATCTATATATATAACATATACATACATACATATATATATATATAATACAACACATACATACATGCATATATATAGATATACACATACATACATACATACATATAATATATATATATACACATACAATACATACATAATATATATATATATATATATACATATAGATACATTATATATGTACATATATTTACCTACATATACACTCATATACATGTTTGTATGTGTGAGTGTATATGTACTTATATATATATATACATCTTGTTTATAGGTGTATATATATATATTATATATATATATATATATATATATATATATATATAGAGCTTCTTCCTGATGATTTCTCTTGAATGAACAGTTCTAGTCCTGTAGAAGCTCCTTCTATATAATATATATATATATATATATATATATATATTATATATATATATATATATATATATATATATTATGTACACCTATATAGACACACATATATACATAACTGTAGTGTAAATAGACACACACACACACACATATATATATCACCATCTCTATCCACCTCATCACACTCACCTGTCTCTAAATAACTTTCTCCGTCTTTCTCCCTGCCACTTCCCCCGCCCCTCCTTACATACTCCTTCTAACTGTCCGTTCATCTGTCTCCCCGTCTCCTCGCACCCCTCTCTCCCTCTGTAATGATTGTGCCAATGTAATTGTTTGTCTAATTGCGCTTTCACAGTAAGTTCGCGGTTATAATCGTTTGTTGGTTCGATTGTTATTTTCCGTGAGGTTTCTGTTTATATGTGTGAGAAAGCAAACGTTTCGAGTGAGGTTCGTAGGAGGTTGTCGCGGTTGGCAGTGGAGGTGGTGGCGTTAGGCGATATACAGTGACCTGCGGGTGAAAGGATTGACGTTTCGCGTTTCGAAAACCAGCACTGCATTGCGCTTCTAGAAAAAGGCCTATATTACACACCAATACATTGGGATCTCCGAAAGATATTTGGCAAGGCAGAACTAAAGCGATATTGGGCCCTGAGAGGTAGTGGTCCTCTGAATTTCAAAGCCCTCTCATTTTTTTCCTTTTTTATTTTAAGGAAGGACTCGGCTAATAGTCAACGTCTTTCCGGACCCAGAGCGATGTAAAACCTAAAGATCTATGTATATACAGTATTGTTATGTTTGTTGCTGGTGTTTCCAAATGAACCCTGATTAGTCACCCCTATGAGGCTACTGGAAGAATAGAAGAGTTCTGAAGAGTGAAGTGTTTTAGGGAAGAAGGGTGCAGTTTTGTAGAAAAAGGTGGAATTCCGAGGGAAAAAGGTAAAACTTTGAGAGAGATAAGTGGAATTTTGAGGGACTTCTGGTGAAAAATGGGATATTTTAGATAGAAAGACGAAGTTCTGGAAAGAAAGGTAGGGACTCTGTTGAGAAAAGTGACGTTCTGGAGAAAAAGGTGGAGTTTTGGGGGAGTTCTTGTGGGGAAGGTGAAGTTTTTAGAGACAAAACTTCTCTGTAGACAAAAGTTCTGGAGAAAAAGGTGGAGTTTTGGTGAATAAAGTGTTCTACAGAAAGGTAAAAACCTGTAGAGAAAGGTGAAATTTTGGAGAGAAAGATGTACTTCTGTAGACAAAAGGGAAACTTTTTTTTTAGAGTAGGGTAGAGTTTAGTTGAGCAGTGCTGTCTTAAGGTTTGCACACTCTGGGTAGTTGTCCAGGGGGCGGAGTTTGGTCGAAAAGTACTGTCTTAAGGTTTGGACACTCTGGGCAGCTGTCCGGGGGCTTCACGAATGTAGGGACCGGCCCAATCCTGATTTATGTATGCTGTGGTTTGTTGTCAATAAATTCTATTGGGCCCAGTGCATTGAATTGCCCGGGGCCATATAGTGCTGCTAATATGGCCATGCTCTAGAGTAAGGTGGAGTTTCTGTATAAGAAATATGGTGTATTTGGAGAGAAAGGCGGGCTTTTTGGAGAGAAAGGTGGACTACCTATAAGAAAGATGGAGTTCTGTAAAGAAATGGGGGAAGTTCTGGAGAGAAAATGGATGAGAAAGGTGAAATATTTAGAGATTAAGGGTGAGGTTGCACTTAGTAAATCCGAATAATCTACTCATCTCATCCAAGCAATTTCAGTTCTTTACCATCTTTTACTGCAACAGTGAAACACTGAGCCAACGCAGACATTTCTATTTACAATGTTCACTCTGTTAGAAACAGCAGTGAAATTTTCTCCAGATCACACCTTGAAAAATGAAAGGATACATTGGATTGATATGTAGTCTTATATATAACTATAACGACGAGATGGTTATGGCTTCTCATATGTGAGAAAACTTATTTATTTTAAGAAACACTTCATTCTGAGTGTCATTTGAAATACGTCTTGAATATTGTAGCTGAAAATGATTAAACTTTTTATAAGACTTTCGAAAAATGCCGAAAAATGTCCTTTACTGAAGCAAAAGAAGAAGAAAAAAGTGAAAAGGCCACCGACAGCAAAGTAAATCATGTTTCAGCCATTAGACCGCGGCCATGCTGGGGCACAACCTTGAAAGGTTTAGTCGAACAAATCATCCCCAGTATTTATTCTTAAGTCTGGTATTTATTCTATCGGTGTCTTTTTGCCGATTCGCCAGGTTACAGGACATAGATAAATGGAGGCGTTGTAAGTTTAGCCAATTAAATTAATAAAATAATACAATATATATAGCTATGTGTTGAGTCCTGTTTATCATGTTTGTTCTACCAAGCCTATATTCATACATACAAGCATAGCAACATACATACATACATACATACATACATACATACATACATACATACATACATACAACATACATACATACATAATACTTATATATACTATATATGTATGTGTGTGTGTATACACACGTATACATGTATATCTTATGCATGTATGCTTGTATGTATATATATATATATATAATATTATTTATATATATATCCATATATACATACATATATAAGTATATATATATGCATATATGGGTACAGGACGTCACAAAACGTAAACAACATGAAATACGAAGGCGAACTTGGGTGTGCGAACAACGAGAGAAACAAATGGAAAACAAGGCAAGTAAAATAAAGTTGTCGGCTGTTCATCTAGTCCACATTTTTAGCAATTAACGACAGTATGAGGCTTCGGAAAAAAGTTGCTCCTGCACACCAAAATAAAATTTGGGATTTTGCGGAGGGTCAAAGTTGGTAACAAAAACAGGACAGTGGAGACATACAGCAAACCAAATGAAGACAAACATGGAGGGCAGTTAGGCCAGAGGAGATAAGGTAGAAAACGCTGGAGAAATATTCTTTGGCAAGAGAAAAGGTAGGAGAGGAGACAAATAAGAATGCGTCTGGTCTGTACGACAGACTGAAGGAAAAGAACGATGATCACGTGAGGAAAAGAAAGATGGACGATGGTCCCGTGTGAGCAATGAGAGAGAGAGACAGATAGAAAACGGCGAAGGGGAGAAAAAGAATTAGAGAAAGGAAGAGAGAGTGAAAACGAAAGGGCGAGTGAGAGAGAATAGTACAGGATAGAGTCGCATCAAAATTATTAAGATAAACTTACTTGGAAATGGATGCGTGGTGTTCAATCATATAATGATATATATATACATGTATATATACATACATACATACATACATACATACATACATACATACATACATACATACATACATACATACATATATATATGCATATTTGGGTACAGGATGTCACAAAACGTAATATACACATAATCCAGCTGCTTGTATACATTTATATAAATATGTATGATGTATGTGTATATGTATGTATGTATGTATGTATGTATGTATATATATACATACACACACATACATATATATATATATATATATATAATATATATATACGCATATACATGTATAAAGCAGCTGCAATATGTATCAATTAATGGTGCAATGTTAGTCTGCTGCGTATGATGGATGATATGTCTACACAAGTCCCTCTTTAGTTACGCCTCAGGCCTCTACCGAGCCGTCTCTATGACTATGAATCAGTACAACAGTGCGAGGCTCAGTAACAAATGGCCCATCAGTGATTGCAACAACCACGACCACAACCATTTGGTGAAAGCGAATTTAAGCAGAATGATAAATCTAAGCGTTCATTTTTATACATGCGTTTCTCAAGGTGTCATATGCAGATGCCGGCAAGTTTGCTTACGTGCACACGCAGACATACACACACATACATTTATATATATACACACACGGATAAATGGATTTGAAAGACAATGGGTATAAGGGAAAGTATTTTCATTGGATATTGTTAATGAATCTATATATATATATATATATATATATATATATATATATATATAGATATATATATATTGTGGTGTGTGTGTGTGTTTGTACTCACACACACACACGCACACATACAGAGTAACCACTCGCCATATCGCGGTTCAGCTATCGCGCCCTCAGTGCATCGCGGATTTTCTGGTTACTGATTTGATTTGCTCTTGTTTCAGCTTATGAGCTTTGGACATGCTGGGGCACCGCGGACACCTCAGTCCTTGGCATAAACGTTAGTACGCCGGGCGAAATGCTTAGCAGTATTTCATCTGCCGCTACGTTCTGAGTTCAAATTCCGCCCAGGTCGACTTTGCCTTTCATCCTCAGGGTCGATAAATTAAGTACCAGTTATGCACTGGGGTCGATATAATCGACTTAATCCCGTTGTCTGTCCTTGTTTGTCCTCTCTGTGTTTAGCCCCTTGTGAATAGTAAAGAAATACAAATACGTATTTCGTCTGCCGTTTCGTTCTGAGTTCAAATTCCGCCGAGGTCGACTTTGCCTTTCATCCTCAGGGTCGATAAATTAAGTACCAGTTAGGCATTGGGGTCAATATAATCGACTTAATCCATTTGTCTGTCCTTGTTTGTCCCCTCTGTGTGTAGCCTCTTGTGGGCAATAAAGAAATAAGATATTTTCTTTCTCTTGTGTTTTTCTTACCACATTAATGTCAAGTAAGCAGTTGATCTTTGCAACAGAGAATGTTTTTATTTTGTGACACCCAAACAACAATATCAAGTCGGGTGTATTTTAATTTTCTCGGTAGTTTTATATCTGGGTTCTACTTTCTCAGTGGCAAAATCTCGAAAAAAAAAAAAAGAAGAAAAAATTCATCTAGAATTGAATTTTATATTTTCTTTCCCAGTCTTGTACAGGTTGCTCTATCACATCGTGTCTCATGGGAAAATACGATTTTGTGAGCATTTGTTGACAATTAGCAACACATGTGGTTAATGGCTGATATTCTGTTCTGTTCTTTTCTTGTAATATCTTGTTGTTTATTATCTGTTCTATGCAGTACAACACTTCCTTCTTTCCCCATATTGCTCATGTGTTATAACACTTAAGGGCACCATGAACGTGAGATTGAGTCATATATATATATATATATATATATATATATATATATATATATATATTCGCATACACAGCAATCCCAGCTGCTAACCACAAGCTATAAAATAACTTTTTTCACCTTATCGAACTTCGATATGGGAAAAATTTACAACCTTCGACGCCAATAAATCGCTCTCGTTCTTGAAAGTTGTGTTTTATAACCTTCTACGGACTGCTCGAAGCTTACAGACTTCCTACACTTTGATCCTTGGATCTTACCGTTACACACACAGATAAATATATGTGTGTGCGTGCGCGTTTGTGTGTGTGTGTGTGGTGTGTGTGTGTGTGTGTGTGTGTGTGTGTGTGTGCGTGTGCGTGCGCGCGTGCGTGTATGTATGTACGTGTAGCTTTGAGAGAGATAGAGAGAGAATCTGAGTTTGTGTGTACCGAAGGAGAGTTAATGAACTGAAAATATAGATATAAAGGGAGACGGAGTAATATCTATCTATCTATCTATCTATC
>NW_021828824.1:0-7489 GCF_006345805.1 Octopus sinensis
GTTGTCATACAAGGGGGTATTGTAACATATTCCCACCACTGTATGACAATATGTTGTATAACAAGAGACGGCAACAGAAATGATGTTCGTTGCTCATCTTCTGTCACTGATTTTACCAGAATCAGTGAAGACACAGTCCTGGCCACCCTCCCATTTCGAAAGATGATTCTTATTATCAACCCTTTAAGTTTGAGAATCAAAAGAATTCAGCTAGGATTAATCTTGGTTTCTTATTTGGAACATTCTACGCTTATAGGTGTAGAAATGTTTGGTCGGACCATATACGTCATTGACTGGGAAGAGAATAGAATAAAATACGAATTCATAACCAAAGAAACCCCTTCAGATATTGCTGTAGGAGCACAAAATAAACTTTTAGTATCCTTTTCCAATATTAACAGGGTTACCTGTTACAATGTGGATGGTCAGCAGGTATTTGAGGTGGATACCAATTCCCTGGACATTCCAAGCCACATCTCTGTGTACCAAAACCATTTTTATGTCCTTCAGGGACATATTATTTATCGGATATCAGGTACAGGTGCTGTGACAACAAGAGAAATTGGCATGAAATGCCGCCATATTTCTGTTGGCAAAGAAAACATTTTTGTAACCGATTATTTTGATGTCCTTCATATCATTGGAACAAATGAAGACTTTTGGCCCAGGCAGTCATATAACCACCAGCTATGGACCCCAAAATTGAACAACTATATTTATATTGAGGATTGCTACAATGTTACTAATATTCTACCTATGTCTACATCTTCTATATTAATATTCTACAGGAATAATAAAGCTATATTATTCACTGAGACTGGAGAAATAATTAACCAAAATAATTCAACTTCCCTGAGATTCCTTCTTGCTTTTGTAGAATAAATTCTAAAGGATTTCTGGTGTTTTACCATGAAAACAAAGAATTTCAGTGTATCACATGCCCTGGCTAATGAAAGGCCCTTTAATGAAAGTCCATACTGATTACATTGAACTATGTCATGTTGTATCAAATAAGTGTTTAGCTCTAACCACAAGTGGAAACAAAAGCGAGGTCCATATCCTATTGATCCACGAAGATAAAGTTGACATTGCAGAAAGAATTTCTCTGAGACATCATAATGTCAGCATTGCTGCAACTCCAATTAATTTTGTAGTCGTAGATGGAAACGAAAATAAAATGGTATTTTATTCCACATGTGGTGAAGAACTTTTTCAAAAATACCTTCCATTCTATGGCCACCCTCATCACATTTACTCTGATAATGTTTATTTCTATGTCCTCTTCAGGAGACACTCTATTCTCAGATGTTACGATCTATATGGACAAATGAAATGGCAGTGGGAACTGCCTTTCCCTGTTCACCCTCACATTGCTGTTTTCCAAGGAACTCTTTATGTCCCGGACACTCAACTCAACAGGGTTCTTCTTTACAAGTATCAAGACCGGTCGTCTGGCTGTCTTTTACCCATTAAAAATCCTTATATCAGAAATCTAAATCTACGACTCAAAGAAAAGGAGAATGACCAAAAACTTGTCATTGGCGAAATATGTAATCTGTCCAATGGACAGTTGGTGGTGTCTGACATCAACCATGATTGCTTGTTGTACATTTCTGAGGAAGGAGACATTGTGTCCAGATTATCTCTGCCGTCTACAGCCACAGATATATGTCGATGGGATTCTAATCATATAGGGGTCACATTACCCCTACAGAAACAATTAAGGGTCATCGGAAACCTATCAAAGAGAGTGAGAAGTGTATCATTAAGGCAGCCTTATGTACGGGTGTGTAAGATGGGTGAATGTGAAATTGTTTGTTATTGTGATAAACCATCACATTTAGACATTTTAGCCATCAATTATTATAATCAAGTCGAAGTAATTAAGACAATTAATATCCCTGTGTTTGTGAAATCATTATCAGTAGACAAGGAAACAGAAAAGCTATTAATTGTTACTAGGGAAAAAGCTTTTCAGTACAACACTAGAATAGGTGGTGGTGGTCATGGCAGTGCACGTCGTCAGAGTGGTGGAAGTGATGGTAGTATTAGTAGTGGTGATGGTAGTATTAGTAGTAGAGATGGTAGTATTAGTAGTAATGATGGTAGTATTAGTAGTAGAGATGGTAGTATTAAGTCTAAAATAAAAGCTTTCTTCACGCTCTTTTGTTGTGGTGGTCATCGTCGTCCTCTTCCTGGTGATGGTCATCATCGTCCTCTTCGTGGTGGTGGTCATCATCGTCGTCGTCTTCATGGTGGTAAAACTAGATATCGTTATGTTAGTAAAACTAAGATGGTCCCCAGTGTTTTAATGTCCCAAGTGAAACGTCCCCTCAGTCTCCAAGGTGGATCTATTGACCAAATGTCTGTTTATCTGATAGACAGAAGCCGTATGTTTGCCATAAACGATCAGAATTTGTTGGTTAATGATCTCGTTACTAATAATCAACTTAATTATTATATCGACCTGGTGGATGTATTTTCCAGACACATTTCTCTCAGTGAAATGTTGTCTTCCACTTTATATCTACAGGACCTGACAGTTTCTGATAAAGCCAGACATATTCCTCTCCCTAAACATTTGGGAGACAAAGAACCAGCGGAGATTGGTCGTTTGGTTCTTACTGAAAATAATCTGATCGCAGGATGGGACTGGGAGAATGGAAACATTAAGATATTCACATTGGATGGTCAGCTTTTGGATTCAATCAAAGTGAATGTTTATTATTATATTAAAATGTGTCGATGGCAGTCAAACACACTGGTCATTACAAACTGGGATCGTTTTAATAAATCCCAACTGTGGACATTAAAAGTGGAATTTCCATTGTCGTTGGTAATTTACCAAACGAGAAATAATTATAAATGTGTGGCTTCTTTATCAAATAATCAACTGGTTTTGAGTGAAGAGAGAGATGGAAGACATTTGCATTTTGTTGATATTGATGAAATACATTCGAGTGTGAAGGAAATAAAAAAAATAGACATACCTGAATCATTAATATTGAGAGACGAAGATGGAGATTATTTTGGTACAATCCATGATATTAAAGTTACTGATGAAGATGTCATCATTGTCTTCAACTGGAGATTCATCATTTTCTTCAACAGTGGTGGTCAATATTTACATTCAGTCAGACACTACATGGATTATTTTAGTGTTGAAGACAGGATGACAATTGATGACAGTTTTTTGTACATTTATGGTGACTGGGAGAAATGTTTTAGTTCATCTGGATATCGAAACATTTTGTGTTTGACCCAGAATGGGGAATACAAGAGAATATTTTTAAATGAAAGAATTTATAAAGATGAAGTAGAATTCTCCAGTATAGACTGTAAAGGACCAAGGTTTGTTGGAAGCCTCTGGGGGAATGAATTGTATGTTGAAGGGTTGTTTATGGTGAATCGAGACAGCTTCCCGGTTGCTCGTTTACAAACAGACGAATGTCCTGTTCAAGTAAAAGATTTTGATGTCTCTGAGGAAGGAAAGACAGTTGTGTGTGAAAAAGCCAATAATGGAAATGTTAAAATATTCGATGAAGACGGCCAGTTGCTACGTCACAGAAATGTTGCAAGTTTAGTTGGTGGTGTGTGTTTTACACAAGAATCACACATAATGGCCACGGTTCCTAAAAGGAAAGAAATATTTCAACTGAATGGAGAAGATTTGCAGACATCTCAAGTTTGGTCGAGTCTCATCCCTTATGGTGTAATATGGAGAAAAGTGGCGGGTATTTACTGGTGTGTACATAATGAATTGATTGAATGTCATTGCATAAAGATTGATGGGGACCAAGTGAACATTCTGGAATCTGTGTCGTCATTAAATCTTGATTCTGGTCTTCGTTTCCCTTCCATTACATCTGAAACGAACAAGGAAATATTCAGTAAGGAATTAATTAATAAATTGGAATACAGAGGAGGAGATGGAGGAGGAAGAAGAAGAGGTAAATCAGGTGAAATAATTGGTAAAGGTAGATTAAAGGTGAGATGTGGTAATTACATAGCGGAGATTAATAATTCAGGAATTGATGAAATATCAGTGAGGAGACTTCCATATAGGACAGCAATGGTCCCTTTTTCCATTCCTGCATTCGAGGAACCTCTTGATTATGATTTCAGGGACATTAGGGACCGGAACAGTAAACTAATTAAGTTAGATGAGAATGTGAGTGTGTTGATGTTTCGAGAAAGTGTCACATTAATCAGAACAACAACAACAACAGTGGACATACTTCAACATGAACAACAACAACGACCACCACTGGACATATGTCGGTGGACAGAGGAATGTTTCATTGTCGCCTTTGGGAGAGAAATGAGGGTCTTCAACAGGGATCTCCGTCGTTTAAAAACCATCAGAACTGAGAAATACTACAACAGGATTTATAAATACAACGACAATCAACTCGTGTGTGGTGGTCATTATATTAGAGACATAACTCAAGAAGAGAGACACAAGAAATACAGAACAACATGGGAGAACAACAAGGATTACTATTTTTGCAAAGACCCCAAAATCTTTGACCCTTATTATGTGGATGTGGTTGATTTTGAAGATGGGAAATGTAAAGATGAAGTGTGTCGTGGGAAGATGAGGAGATGGGGAAGGTTGGAGGGAGATGAAGGGGTGTTGGATGGTGTGGGAGTCACATCTTTTGGTGATGTTGTTGTTGTGAGGAGGAAGATGAAGAAGGAGTTTGGAATTTGGGGAGTTTATTGTTTTGTGGAATGGTTCAGGGAAAAGTCTTTGGTGAGGAGGATAAGAATAAAAGAAATATTTATTGGTCTGGAATGTTATATTCCAAGACCTCGTCTGACCATAATTGGTGAATGTGTTTATATAACAGATACAATAAACAATATTTACGAAATACCTGGACATATTGAAGAGGAAACATCTGAAGATGATGAAATCCTGGGATTAAAATATTATCCAAAATATTTACTCCTCAGAGGGGGTGATAATGAAGTCTTGGAAGTTCTTGGTTTGGATGTTTCAGACAATTCTTTGATGGTTTTTGGAATTATTCCTGGACGTCAACCTTTTGCTTTCTTTTATTTTGACAAATAAATATTTCCAGAAATATTAAACTTCAATCTTCTTCTTCTTCTTATTGTTCTTGTTGTTGTAAATGGCTTCGCCCGGGAATCGAACCTGCATCGCATTCTACACACTTATTGTTGTAACATTCCTCAACACTCTCTCTTTGTGTGTGTGTGTATATTTATATACAGTATATATACATGTGTTTATATATATATACACACATATTTAGGAATGTATGTATAGAAATAAGGCTATAAATATGTATGTTTGTGTGTGTGTGTATATACGCATGTATATATATATATATATATATATGCTTGCATGTATGTATAGGAATGTCTGGTCCGAAAGCAGAGACTTTCATAATCATTGATTCTCCATTAAAAGGCAGACGACCACCGCCGCCGTCTCCGTCGTCGTCGTCGTCGTCGTCGCCGTCGTGGTGGTCGTCGTCGTCTCCGCCGTCGTGGTCGTGGTCGTCATCATCATCATCATCACCATCATCATCATCATCATCGTCGTCGTCATCATCACCATCATCGTCATCATCATCATCATCGTCGTCATCATCATCATCATCGTCATCATCGTCGTCGTCGTCATCATCATCACCATCATCGTCATCATCATTATCATCGTCGTCGTCATCATCATCGTCATCATCGTCATCATCATCATCAGCATCGTCGTCGTCATCATCATCATAATGATCATCATATCGTCGTCATCATCATCATCATCACCATCATCATCATCGTCATAATCACCATCATCATCATCATCGTCGTCATCATCATCATCGTCGTCATCAGCGTTGTGTGTGCGTGTGTGCAGTCTGCATCTGACAGTTTTTAACGTTTAATAAGAATAGATTGTTGTTGTTGTTGCAGTGACATTCCAACTGCACACACGCACAAACATTGCCTTTCGTCCTCGTAGGGTTGTTGTTGTTGTTGTTGGTGGTTCATAAAAAAGAGAAGGACACTTTAAGAAGCATTCAGTAAAAGCTTTCCCATAGCTGGTCATTTTTCACGCTAGAAATAGAAACCACTTTACTTTTCATATAAAATTTGAAGGACAGATAAGAAGCATTCATAAATAAATTGACCTGTATATGGTCTCATTTCATGCTAGAAAGAGCCACCTAAACCTTCACATTTTTGTCTCATCACATAAAAACCAAGGACAATTTCCAAAGCATCCATGTCAAATATTGTCCTATAGATGGCCTAACATCATGCTAGAAATAACAGCCAAATACTCTGAAATTTGTATCGTTTTTCATAAAATAAGTGAAGGACACTTTAAGAAGCAACTCTAAAAATGTTGTCCTGCGGCGGTTTAAGTGTAAAATATTATAAAAGTATGCATCTATGAGTTTTATGTGTTTAAAAAACATAGCAAAGACCTGTGTGTATATGTAGGTATATACATGTGTATAAAGGTATTCATTTGAATGAAATTTGGTAGAAATAACTTTCAAACGATGTAGATTACGATTACAAAGAAATTTGTTGGCAAAATGTTTTGTAAGGTGTCGAGGGAGAAAGTGTGTGATTTAAGGGAGATTTGGCTGTTGTTTCTAGCACACCACCCTCCTTGTCTTTTTTTTTTTTTCTCATTTTTTCCCTCAGAAACACATTTATGTTACAAAAAAATAAAAAGAATATTTAAAAAATCTCTGATTATTTTTAGCCCCACTTCCTGGCCCCCGATTCTTTCTCTTTATATAATTGTAAAATATTGGAGAGCCTGAGAAGATTCTTGCTGGGATTTATCCACAGGGATTTAAATAAGAGCTTTGTAAAAGAGGATTTCTTTTGAGAGCATCCTTTTCTCTTAGAAAAGTGGAAGTTTCATTAAAAATATCCATTTTCCTGGAAGTTATGAGGAAACAAAGTCGATGGGGTGTTCATCTGTAGTTATGCCAAAGGATATATATATATATATAACTGTAGAAATGTAGGTGTGTATATATATATTATATGTATGTGTGTTTGTGTATACATTTATTCATGTATATGTACAAGTTTAAAAAAGAAATATCAAAAGATGTTGGAATATTTGAGGTATTGGATAATTTCCGACTCTATTGTATAGGATTGCCGATACATTTATATAGGAATATAAATATACATCATTACTATACCCACAGGAAAGCAGAATATTATATATACATGCATATTCATATATAAACTCAAATATATATACATATAATTATACATTATTATACGTAGACTTCTTGCACACACATAGAAAAGAACGGGTAAATCCATCTGTGACAACCCATGCTTAAGGTGTCTGGATATTTCGGTCTGGTATCATACAAACTGCCCAGTCTGGAGTCTCTCTATAACTTCTGCCGCTTCCCGTTCAATTGTTTCTATTTGTCGCTTCAACGCTAATTTGAATGACAAAAACGCGGAGAAAAAGGCG
>NW_021828825.1:0-7610 GCF_006345805.1 Octopus sinensis
TATATATATATATATATATATATATATATATATATATCTACACAAACATTCAGATACAAAATACACGCGCTTACACACACACACACCCACACACACATATGCATATATGTGTGTGTGAGCGTGTGTGTATATATATGTGTTTGTGTGTGTGTGTGTGTGTGTTGTGTGTGTGTGTTGTGTGTGTGTGAGCGTGTGCATATATATATATATATATATATATATATATATATATATACGAGCAAAACGCCCCCGGTCAATGGACGGTGCTGAGTTGTCAAACATTTAAACCAAATTTTCTCAAAACAACTTGTCCGACCGTCCCATAGGCCTCCCCTTTGAGAAATACAGATTTAACCTAAATTTGAGACATCAGCAAAAGAAGAAATAAAGATAGACTCTTTTCTATTCCAAGAAAAACGATTTACAAATGCACGTTTCCACGGCTTTATCGATCGCATTCTCACCTGGATCGATTTTTGTAATTTTTTCAAGACTTATACACGCCCTGATACCGTCGGTATCTACATATCAAATTTGAGCACAATCGATGGGGATGCCAAAATCTAGAAGACACACACACACAGACAGAACGGATTTTATATAATATATATATAATATATATATATATATATATATATATATATATATATATATACATATATGAAATACACATTGTGTACAAGACATCACCAACAAGTGAAAAATGCGTAAACACACGAGAGAAAAGTACAGGACAAAATACCAAAAGAAGATAACTCCTCATCAGTTGTCGACTGTTTTACTACTTGCTATTTCGTGCTTTTAACGACAATATAGGGAACTTCATAAGTCAGCGGCATCCAGAAATTTTAAATATATAAATTTGTGTAGAGCTAGGGCTTCGAACGAACAAACAACAACAGAGTAAAGGTACAGAGTAAACAATCGACGAAGGCACAAACATCAAGGACCGTTAGGACACGACGAATTGTAATGAATAACGCCTGGGAGAATTTTTTTCAAGGAAACAGAATAATTAGAAGAGAAGAAAATAGTTGAATAGAAGTTAGAAGAGAAGAAAATAGAAGAAAAAAAAGAAAAGAAAATGTCGTGAGCCGAGAAAAATTACACCCAACCCGGTGATATATATATACAGAGAGAGAGAGAGAGGAGAGAGAGAGAGCGTGGGGTAATTATGCAGATAAACAAATTAGTTACATCAAATATATCAAATATATAAGTTTGGGTATGAAATACAAAATATGTCTGAATGTATACATACAAAAATGAGGGATATTAAATGATGGAGACTTTCAGATGAGGAAGTTTTCAGTATAAATATTTAGATATTTATATTAATAGGTCCAACTTACACAGAGTACAAACGACAGAGAAAATTAAAGGGGTGGAAGAAAGGTGTTATAGGTTCAACAGCCGTTTGTGAGTGCTCGGCGATCCATAATAATCTTTTCTACACAGGTAGAAGGACCGAAATTTTTTTTGGGGTGGGGGGCAGTCGATTAGATCGACCCCAGTACGCAACTGGTGCTAATTCATCGACACCGAAAGGACGAAAAGTTAGGTCGACCTCAGTGGAATTTGAACTCAGAACGTAAAGACAGACGAAATACCTATTTCTTTACTACCCACATGGGGCTAAACACAGTGAGGACAAACAAGGACAGACAAACGGATTAAGTCGATTATAACGACCCCTGTGCGTAACTGGTACTTATTTAATCGACCCCGAAAGGATGAAAGGCAAAGTCGACCTCGGCGGAATTTGAACTCAGAACGTAGCAGCAGACGAAATACCGCTAAGCATTTCGTCCGGTGTGCTAACGTCTCTGCTAGCTCGCCACCTCGGGCGATCCATAAATAATGTTGGTAGATTTAGTCCATCTTTGAACTTCTTTGCATTAAGATCTAAAATGTGAGATCTTCTCTGCCCTGATGACAGATGCACATCTTATACAATGTTAATTGCATCCATACGACATCCTATTGTGATGAACTAAATCTACCAACATTATTATGGATCGCTGAGCCCCCAGAAACAGCTGTTTCTTCTCTCCTTTTAATTGGATCTATTAATATAAACATCTATATATTTATACTTAACAATTCATCAGCTGAAAGTCTCCACCTTTTGCTTTCTCTCCTTTTGCATGTATACCTATATACATATTTTTTTTATTTCATACCCAAACTAATATATTTAACATATTTAATATATTTAGATGTATCTAATTTCTTTATCCGCATAATTGCCTCTATACCCACTCAACTTCATCCCTCTTATAGCCTTTCTTTACCTTGCGCAATGATCCCCTGTAAAGACATCGGAGTTTAAGTTTGAATATTTTGAGCACTACTGTCTTCTATACGGAGAATTTCTGGATCTCGTCTGTGAACTATATATGGATGGATGGAGAGGGGGTGCATGTGTGTATAGGGGGTGCTGAAAAGTTCCTGGCGTTGGATAAAAGAAAATATAGGAGAATCAGTTAGTTATGATTTTATTTAACTTATTCCCCCTCTCAGATTCACGCACTTATTGTTGCGGTCCTTCAGCTTTTCTAAGCCCTGTAAAAGAAAGCTGGGCTTCCAACTATGCTTTTCGCGATACCCTTAACGCCAGGAACTTCTCAGCATCTCCTCGTAGATGCTTCGACCTATCATTGAACAAGCACCAGGTTTTGCATTACATTATATTTCTCCTAGACAGAGGTTCACTCAAGAAGTGGTCTTATAGCTTCACCTATATCTCAAGCATTTTCTACTATCATGCTCTGTTGATGGATTGATTCGATACTAGGTTCACCCTTCCCTTTTGAAGAGTCTTGTTTAAAACCCCGCTGGGTTTCAAGCAACTGTCTTCGTTAGACCATCTCGGGAGTGAGCTGGATTAGTCACTCATGGCCCAACTGTAAAATAGGTTGTGTCTCTTTAAGAAGTTTTGCTGAATTATAAATGCATACTGTCACATACTGCCACGTGCACAAAGCATAGATAACTTTCTTTTATTAGCCACACAGGGCTGAATACAGAGGGGACAAATACAAATGTGCACAAGCATAGATAGATAGATAGATAGATAGATAGATAGATAGATAGATAGATAGATAGATAGATAGATGGATGGATGGATGGATGGAGAGAGAGAGAGAGAGAGAGAGAGAGAGATAGATAGATAGTAGATAGATAGATAGATAGATAGATAGATAGATAGATAGATAGATAGATAGATAGATAGATAGACAGACTGACCGACAGACAGACAGACAGGCAGACAGACAGATAGAGAGTGAGAGAAACATTAAGATGCATTATCAATGATTTATTTAGCTTATATGCATTTTGAATAGCTTGGACAACGCAAGAGCTGCATAATGCAGTATACATATTAATCGATCCTTCATGAGAGAGACTAAACTGCAATAAAAACAGCATTTTGTTGTCAAAACTGGAAATGTATCTGTTAAATTTAGTATAGATTGGGATCATGTGGAAGGGTTTACATCAATAAGCTCAAAATCACTGTCTCCATTATATTGACCTGTGTACGTGTCATAGGTAAGAGAAGGCACTTTCATTAGATTTTCTTAGTTTTCTGTACTATATTCCGTGATTAATACACCGAATTTATTTGGTCTTCGACTTCGGATTTACAACTCGTACTTGTCACGGGAAATGGATAACTAGATATATGGATTGTCGTAATAATAACTGGACAAATTAGTTTTCTGGGTTCCATTTCTATAGAGTGCTTAAAGAGGTATTCCCCTGGATTTATTTCATCCTTACACATTTTAATAAATATAAATAACGTAAGAGAGTATAAAAAGCGTCCATGCCTGATACCGAATATAAGAAGTATTAAATCTATATATATATAAAGCTGAAGTTGTGTGTGTGTGGCAGGTTTGGTAGCCTTCAACTAACACTATGTCCTCCGAGTCCCTGCGGTGCAAGTTGACCAAAATTGAGAGTATGATAGAAGAAGGCTTGCTCTTCATTCCGTAGAAGATAAAATTCAAATCGGACCATGCTAACACCAAAAATTATTTACATCGAAAACGTGCTATTTTTTACGATTTTTTTTACTGCTGTGTTGCCATTTTTCGGTGTATTTCAACCAGAAAAATGTTCACTTAAAGAGAATAACAAGCTACATAATGCAAAATTTTTACTTTTCAAAAATTACAATTCTAAAGGGTCGAAACAAACCCGAGCAAAGCCGGGCGATACTACTAGTAAATGAATAAATAAAAACAGCTTTCAAATTTCATCTCCTTTAATACATACGTTAAAAATTATAAATAGCGACAAACTATTTTCCGGAACGATGATCTACTAGAGACAAATATGCTGACCAACAACCTTGAACCTTACCTACATACTCTCGTGAACATTAAAACATTTGTTCTCCATACTAATATCACTGTGACATACTTAAGTGATAACCAGCACTCTCTAAATATAAATAGGCAATAAATCATCAGTATTACCAACATGCAATCCAAATAAGCTTCACTTACATTCTTTTGTGAACACTTAGCGTTAACATACCAAGAAAATAAACCTAACTACTAAGATTAAAGCACTGGATTGAACTCTAGGAATTAACCATCACATTCTCAAAACAGAAGGTAGACATCCTATTAACATCTAAATATAACCAGCAACAACCAAAGGACTAACAATCTTGCTACATTCTTTTGTGAAATCCCTTGACCTGAAGATGACACGCCTAAACATACACACCTAATGGCAAAGCTTAGCTTTCTGTACTATATTCCGTGATTAATACACCGAATTTATTTGGTGTATATATACATGAATACATTATAACCATTAGCACTTCCCCTAATTTAATCAATAACAATTCTCCATACCATCATGCCACCACAGCCCAACACGCCATATAAATAACAGAACTCAAGTTACCCTGGACAATTTCAACTTAACGGAGATTATATAAAGCCAAGATGAAATTTATGGTTCGATGATTGGTTAGATGGCCGAATCTTTGAAGTCATAGTCAATACTATTTATTCCTGCAAAAGAATATTAAAATTGTACTCTAACATATGTAATGAGAAATGCTTCAATTTAATGTAAATATACTTTTATTATAGCATAAAACAAACTTTCACACACACACACACACATACATATATACATACATATATATATACATATAAATAAAAACATAAATTAAATTAGAGATAAAACCACTATTAGGCAAATCAAACAATGAAAAACATAAACCAAAACATAAAAATAAAAATAATTAATATAATATACAAAATATATAAAACATAACATTTAAAAATTTAAATTATTTAAATTTAAAATTAAAATTATTAATTTATATTTATAAATTTAAAAAATTTTTTTTTTATTTATTATTTATTTTTATATTAAATATATATAACTATCAAAAAATATTAAAAAGTTTAATATAAGATAAAAAGTAAAACCACTACGTACGTTTCATGCCCATAACCTAATTCGAATTACAATAATTTGAATTCAATTAATAATTCGAATTATGGTTATAGTCAATCTTCAGGTTAAAGATAATAGTTATATAAATAAGCAAATATATTTAAACAATATTTTTTAAGAAATAAATAAAGTAATAATTTTTCTTATAAAAAACTCTATTATCAAACTAGAAACTTTAAGGATTATGATTATGTCATACAATCCAATTATAATGTTGAATATTAATTTTTAAGGTAAGAATAGATAGAAAATGTATTTATCTATCCAGATATAATATGGCTTTAAAAATATATATAACGCCCCCATATATGGATATATATATATATATATATGGATATATATATATATGCATCTATATGGACATACAATGCATACATACATAACACACATACACACATGCATATATATGTGTGTCAATGGCCTAAGTAACAACCACATACAGAGGCGTATTCAATCACAACATAAGTAACCTGCAAATATCTGACATAGTGACTTCACGTTGCTTCAATTGTAATACCGCACAGATGTTCACCCACACAAAACACTCACGAACGCCCCCATATACGGATATTTATATGCGTATATGTATGTGCACAAATTCACATACATACGGGTGTGTGTATGCGTGAGCGTTTGGGTATGTTTGAGTATGTGTGTGTGTATGTGTGAATCTGAGTATATATGTAATTGTCTTTAGTACACATGTTCATTTATAGTTATACAGATGAACAAATGTGCGTCCGTGTGTGTGTGCTTGTATGTGTGTCTATATGTGTATATATATATATTATGTAGTTTATGAGTAAATAGCTCCCTCGATCGATACTCAAAGTTACATAAATCACGTGACTAATCTTTAGATGACGGAGTAATATACTTATTAAACTGTATGCAATTGTGTGAGTGTACACAAACACAGACACAGACACACACACACACACACACCACACACACATACATAGACAGAGGGAATAGAGAGAGAGAGTATGTCTCAGAGTTCTGATGAAGTATTTACTCAACATTGGAGTCCGCTGTAAGCTACTGCAGTGGACTGTTTCCTTCACAAATACTTATAATACATGTGATTAACAAAATTTACTCAAGACTATCTTAACTATTGCTGCCTACAATGGGTCTCCTACACACAAAAAAAAAGTTGTGAAAGACCCAATAGCTCGAATACAAAAGAAGAATAAATAGCATGTGAGGCCTTGACTATTGAGATCACTTCAGAAACCTCAAACTCTGTTCTCTCAGAAACTGTTATCAGCGCTACATCTTTTTGTGTGTGTGTGTGTGTGCTGTTTACATTTACTTTTATTGGTTTCGGTTATTGGACAGTGGCCTTGCTGGGGCACTGCTTTGAAGGGTTTTACTTTTAATGGATCGTCTCATTAAAAGTAAAACCCTTCAAAGCAGTGCCCCAGCAAGGCCACTGTCCAATAACCGAAACCAATAAAAGCAAATGTAAACAACACACACACACAAAAAAAGATAGATAGATAGATAGACAGACAGCAATATGGAGTATTTCCAATGCACCACTCAAATTGAGCTTTAGACTATCTACACTCCTGGATTATAGTCTTAACTAAGATGGAAATTCTTCAGGTGTAAAAAAATCCAGGTCTCACCACGGTAAAAACCATTGTGTGAGTTTAGCGAATAGTAAAATATAATCCAAATAAGGAGACAAAGAAAGTTTTTATATATAAAATCTTATTTGGATAATACATATACTTACATACATACATACATACATACATACATACATACATACATACATACATACATACATACATACATGCATGCATGCATGCATACATACATACATACATACATACATATACAAACATATATATATATACATACATACAGGCATATATATCCATATATATGTATATAATATATACATATATATATTTATACATATATATATATATATATATATATATATATATATATATATATATATATATATATATACATACATACACCAGCTATACTAATGCAAGCAGCCAAGAATCTTGTTCATACTATCTCTACACAATGATCTAGATGCCATATAGAAGTTAAGAAATTAGCTGAAGAAAGCAATATGGTATCTAATGCAGAAA
>NW_021828826.1:0-7469 GCF_006345805.1 Octopus sinensis
TCATCTTTTTTGTTGTTAACACAACATTTCGTTCTGATATACCCCTCCAGCTTCATCAGGTGTCTTGGTTAAATTTCGAACCTGGGTTTTCATTCCTAAGGTATGTTTTGATGGGGTTACGGTATCTAGGACTGTAAAAATCTGCAAGACGTTCTTAAGATTTAAAGGATGATGGTCAAAACAAGATATGTTCCTTCACAATCCCGTTACCAAGAAGATGGCCGGTCAAAATTTACTCTAAATTAAAAATGAAAAAGGACATACATACATACATACATACATACATTCATACATGGAGGCGCAATGGCCCAGTGGTTAGGGCAGCGAACTCACGGTCGTAGGATCGCGGTTTTGATTCCCAGACCGGACATTGTGAATATTTATTGAGTGAAAACACCTAAAGCTCCACGAGGCTCCGGCAGGGTTGGTGGCGATCCCTGCTGTAGTCTTTCACCGCAACTTTCTCTCACTCTTTCTTCTGTTGACCTGCTCGCTTAGCCAGCAGGGTGGCGTCATTTGAAAGGCTAAAAATTAAAAAAAACAATGCAAAGCGCACTGTGACCAGCGATGTGTAACAACATCCATGGCCTGCTCGGTCACGTGATCACGTGATCACATTCACACATACGCATACACATACATTTATACGAATGCATATATATATCTATTCCATATGTTAACAAGCAATCAGTAGAGCAACTACTTGATTCATAAATATCTTATAGAAAAGGGGTCAATATTATGGAAAACATTTAAACAATAGAGCGATTTAAATATGTGTATAGCGACGGAATCAAAATATTCCGTCGAGCAAACAATACGATCAATATCGTGAGACATTTACTGATATATTTAATAACGTTTCTTAGACATGGTATTAGGCATAATGATATAGAATACGCTGTTTCCTCTGTATATTTAAGTCTATAAATATACACATATTTAAATAGCCCTCTTGTTTAAAATACTTGTCATTTCATGAGACTTTTATGTCTCAAATAGCGGCAACATTATATCATTATGAGATTGAACTGGAGTGTTTATCAGCCAATTCACTTTGGTATTAGAGCGCTATAAAATGTCAATATTTAACAGTTACTGATGCGAGAGATTTAGTATGTTTGAATAAACTTAATTTCCGTCGTTTCAATTTATCACAGAACCTTAATTCGTTTCATCTCTCGCCACTAGATCTGCGTTAACCGAAATGGCTCAGTGGTTAAGAAGTGGCACTCGCGATCGAGCGCGACATCGACGTTTCGATTCTAGGACTGGACAGTGCTTTCAGGATCTGTTCTTGAAGCGATCACTGCGAGAGTTGACGTAGGGGACATTGCGCACTTTTAGGGGTAACGTCGATTTGATGATGGAAGTGGGCAACGCAAACACTGATCGATATAATCGAATCATCTGCGCTGTTCTCCAGCAAGAAACGGCGGAAAACTCGCCTGCCGTTGACGCCAGAAGTAACTCTAAGTTACTTCCTTGCCGAATATATATGATACGATATTCAATGGCATTTTGGATCGATGTTAAGCCTCTGCCGCCTTGTTTAATCTAGATTACAAGTTCATGCTTATACCTATAAATAATAGGGGCCCTGGGATATGTAACACACTGCCTAAATACCAATCTTGAGAAAATAGGCTTCCCAAAACCAGAGAGAAGAAAACTGATTCGAAGACTACAGATCCAAACCATCACTGGAACTGTAAATATCTGTAAAAAACTTTCCAGAACTTTATCGTTTATGTATATATAGGCATGTCATGACAGGCAACTATATGCTTGAGAATACATACATAAATTTGAGTATACAAATCTGTATATATACATATATACAAAAAGACCCTGTTGATGTTGAAATTCCAATGAAAGAGCCTTGGATCTAGGTTAGAAACCAGGTCTTTCTTTATAGGCAAGAAATCTTGAAATAAAACTGAATAATGACATATGTACATACATAAATACATATATACATGCCTGCATACATACATACATACATACATACATACATGGTGGCTGCCCCCTCGTTATCGAGTATGGCCATTGTACGAAGCTTAATCAATGTTGTCATCGTGCAATGCCTGTGCAAGAAGATTTTTTTTAAAGTGAGAGAAAGGCTGTGCACTGAGTCAATCCACTCACTAAGCAACAGCAGCCATAATCCGAAAAGAAGAACAAGTCAACATCATCGGTAACCACTGAGCCGCGGGTTTATGTCGGAGTTATCCCAGTTACCTGAGTTACCTTCTCCTAGAAGGATGCCCTAACAAAGGCTAGGAGTCCTTCACTTCAATGGTTTAACCGCGCGATCGGGTATCATTCCGATATCTTTCTATATCCCCGCGCATGATACAGCCTTAAACATTTATTGGTGGCCGTGACTCTCAAGAGTTCCTCCGCCCTTTGTCGGGTTTTGTTTTTCATCCCGCAGGGTATCCAATAAACACCCTCCTCACCAAGCAAGCTTGGTGGGGTTGCCGGTTTAGTCACCGACGACCCGACGATGCAACAGGTTGTACTGGGTTACATGTTACCAGTAGCACTCGAAAGTGACCTGACACACACACACACACACACACACACACACACACATACATACATACATACATACACACACACACACACACACACATACATACATACATACATCATACATACATGCATACATACATACATACATACAGACATACAGGCATGCATACGTGTGAAGGCGCGTGGCTTAGTGGTTAGGACATTCGGCTCATGATTGTAAGGTCGTGAGTTCAATTGCCGGCGACGTGTTGTGTCCTTCAGCAAGACACTTCATTTCACGCTGCCCCAGTCCACTAAGCTGGCAAAAATGAGATGCACCTGTATTTCAAAGGGCGGCCATGTCACACTTTGTGTCTCGCTGAATCTCCCTGAGAACTACGTTAAGGGTCCACGTGTCCGTGGATTGTTCAGTCACTTGCACACTAATTTCACGAGCAAGCTGTTCCCGTTGATGGTATCAGCTGGGACGCTCGTCGTCGTAACCGACGGAGTGCTCCTATATATATATATATATACGTACGAAAATACAAACGCTCAGAGAAATGCAATTAATGTCTGAAAAGAGACTAAGGAGGATCTGTTTGTAAACGTGCAATAATTTATGGTAAATGCCAAGAAACACCGTGGCAAGAATAGTGCCATCGGACTTAGAGACTGCGATATTGTTTTAATTCTACTCATTGTTATTTTATGCACACCCAGTGTCCTACCATCTTTCCCAGTCCCTCTGTCTTTCTTCCAATTCTTTACCCTTTATATGTACACACGCATACATGTGTGTGTATAAAAGGAGTATATATATATATATATATACACACATATACATATATATATACATACATATATACATATATATACATATACATACATATATATATATACATACACATATATATATACATACATACATACATACATACATATATATATACATACATATATATATATATATATACATACATTTATATATACATATACATACATACATATATATATACATACATATATATACATACATATATACATATATATACATACATACATATATATATATACATATATATACATACATATATATACATACATATATATATGCATATATATACATATATATACATATATATACATATATATATATATGTATATATATACATATATATACATATATATATATATATATGTGTGTTGTGTGTGTGTGTGTGTGTGTAGGGGAGTGTGCGTGTGTACGTGTGTGATGGCGTGTCTCTCCATGAACGTGTGTGCATGTATTATAATAGCTAAAGGTCAGTAACATTATCCGCATGTTAATATACATGGGGTATATATCCTATGTATGTTCATACAACAGGCGCGGTTATATGAATATCTGTATGTATGTACATATATATATATATATATATATATATATATCATATATCGTTATATATATATATATATATATCTATATATATATATATATATATATATATATATATATATATATATGTATATATGAACATGTGTGTATGTGTTGGTGGGTGGGTGTGGGTGGAGAGATTCAATTTTTGCATATAGTATTTATTTATAATCTCTCTCCCCGTATATCAGTTAATGAAAAATAAACAGTATCCGAATCATGTTATATATAATATAACAGATCCATGAATTAATCAACTGTCAAACCCACAAGCAGACCCACGCGGGCGCACACACAGGCCCGTCCGCACAAACAGAGACAAGCACACACATTGATATACACTTTCAAACACACACGTACAAACATCCATAAATAGAATTTTATATATGCAGTTTATATAATATATATATATATATAGATATATATTACATGCAACATAGATATTTCAACTTATAAATTGTGTGTGTATATACATATATATATATATATATATATACGCACAGACATAAACACACGTGAATGGATTTTTATATGTGCGTGTATATATATACTCTTTGTACTGTCTTTTACTTGTTTCAGTCATTTGACTGCGGACATTCTGGAGCACCGCCTTTAGTCGAGCAAATCGACCCCAAGACTTATTCTTTGGAAGCCTAGTACTTATTCTATCGGTCTTCTTTTGCCGAACCGCTAAGTTACGGTGACGTGAACACACCAACACCGGTTGTCCAGCGATGTTGGGGGACAAACAAAAATACACAAACATATACACACACATACATACATACATACATATATACATATATACGATTTTAATTTCAATGTCGGAGAGTAAATAAATGTAAGAGTGTGAGAGAATATAAAGAGAAGGTAAACGATATAAAAGTTTTGATGCTCTATGATATACACTGTCCCGGTACATGGTTTTAAGTTAATTTTCTCAAGTTTCTGAAGCGAAATTATTTCACTTCCTTACTTTTCTATACAAATATTCTTTAAGAATTCGTTTTTTAATATATTCTTACATTTAAACATGGTTTAGTAAAAGAAAACATATTCTGCTAGTCAAAAGCGAATGAACGTTGCCTCCCATGCACTCCTGAAAGATAAGAAACTTGAACCAGACGTACTGAATTATCGGTGATTATATAATCAAAGCATAATCGATACATTTCTTATCTTTCACCCAAGAGTAGATATTTATTATTGACAATAAATCTCTTTCTCTCTTTCTCATTTACTTGTTTCAGTCATTTGACTGCGGCAATGCTGGAGCACTGCCTTTACAGTCGAGCAGATCGACCCCAGAGCTTATTCTTTGTAAGTCTAATCCTTATGCTATCGTTCTGTTTTGCCGAACCGCTAAGTTACGGGGACGTAAACACACCAGCATCGGTTGTCAAGCGATGTTGGGGGAACAAACACAGACACACAAACATATACACACACACACATACAAATATACGATGGCTTCTTTCAGTTTCCGTCAACCAAATCTACTCACAAGGCTTTGATCGGCCTGAGGCTATAGCAGAAGACACTTGCCCAAGGTGCCACGCAGTCAGCCTGAACTCGGGACCATGTGGTTGGTAAGCAAGCTACTTACCACATAGCCACTCCTGCGCGGCGAGCTGGCAGAAACGTTAGCCGCTAAATTCTGAGTTCAAATTCCGCCGAGGTCGACTTTGCCTTTCATCCTTTCGGGATCGATTAAATAAGTACCAGTAAATCACTGGGGTCGATATAATCGACTTAATCCCCTTGTCTGTCCTTGTTTGTCCCCTCTATGTTTAGCCCCCTGTGGGCAATAAAGAAATAAATATATAATTCATACGGGGAAATAAAAGTCATTCCACATATTTAAACATGTCTCAATAAAGTAAAAACCGTTTAGATTATATTAGCTTAAAGGAAATAAACGTTGTATTCACTGCTTCGGTGAGAGATACGAGTCTCGAACCAACCGTGTGCATGTATCAGTGATTATATAATCCAAGCAAAATCTTGCCATTTCTCGGCTTTATGCCAAAAGAACAAATTGTTTATTGGCAATAAACGGATAGTTATATGAGTAAATAAAAATGGTTTATATAATGGTAGAAAGGTTTCTATGCTTCTATAATTTTTAATAAGGCGAACAATATTGTCAAGGACAATAAAGGTGAGAAAGTAACCATCAATGGGATTTAGAGTAAGCATAAATCAAAAATATTCATGAGTTTATTGAAGAGGAGATTGCAGCTAATGGTTATATTGAATAGGATTTGTATGTACGCATGCGTGTGCTTATGTTTCTGCTTACAGAGATAATAATTCTCTATCTATCTATACATCTATCTATCTGTATATCTGTATATCTATAATCTATTAATCTACTAACTATCTATCTATCTTCTATCTCTATCTATCATCTAATCTCTATCTATCTATCTATCTATCTATCTATCTATTTATCTATCTATCTATCTATCTATCTATCTATCAATCCATCTATCTATCAATCCATCTATCCATCGATCTATGTATCTGTATGTCTGTCTATATATCTGTAGATCTACTTCTCCCCCTCTCTCTCTCTTAATGAGTGTATATAAACATGTATTTGTATATGAAATAAACCGTTAGAAAAGTTATAGAGAGGTTTTGAAATATTTATAAACACATACATATGTATAAATATATGTACGTATGTGTATGTATGTGTGTATGTATATATACATATATATATAAGATGATGATGACGACTACGACAATGATGATTCCACTTAGCCATAAAATCCCTTATTCCTTCCTCACTCATGCTATCCATCTATCTATCTATCTATCTATCTATCTATCTATCTATCTATCTATATATCTATATATATATATATATTATAATATATATATATATATATGTCTGTGTGTCTGTCTGTCTGTCTATCTATCTATCTATCTATCGATGTCTCTGTCTCTCTATGAATATATATGCATACACACATACATACACACACACACACACACACACACACACACACGGACACACACACAGACACACACATACATACATATAAAAAGAGTGAGAGTTATGGCGAGAGTGGGAGTCAGAGAGGAGGCAAAGAAAAGAAGAATGTGACGAAACGGCGAGTGCAGCTTCGAAAAGTTTCGAAACGGTGGAATATGGAATATTTCCGGAATTTAATAATAGCCATTGAGAGTGGACTCAACCATAAAGCAGAGTATATAGTTACGCTTGTCTAGTCCTGTTGAATAAAATTTCGGCTCCTGCCAAGAGAGAAAGGATTTCGTTTATTCTGAACCATACGTATAGAAAGCTATATGTGAGTATGTCTGATACTTTGTGTGTATGTGCGGAATGTATAAATGCATGTATATATATATATATATACATAATATATATATATATATATATATACATTATATATATATATATATATATATACATATATATATTATATATATATTATATATAGATATATATATATATATACATATATATATTATATATATATATATATATATATATATATATATA
>NW_021828827.1:0-7581 GCF_006345805.1 Octopus sinensis
ATTTAAAAATGTTTTGGCTCGTTGATGACTAGCTTCACTTCGCTTACTTCGCCTTATGTACTTGCTTGACGAGGCTGGGTCATCCCAGGTTTGTGGTTCCAGAGATCTCATCATGCGTAGAGCCGACTAGGTCAACCAGTACTCTCTGTCACTGGCTGCTCTGTGGCAACCCCTCTGCTTACTCCAAAGTGACGTTGAGTCTCTGGAGATCTTCCCCAATCACGTCCGACCAACTGGTGCGGGGCCTGCCACGAAGCTTCCTCCAGTTCGCTGCTGTTGCATCAAATGAGAGTAAAGCCCTGGATGATCTAGCGGGAGACGGACGACATATCCATACCAGCGGATACGACGGATATCTATGTGGTGAGAGGGTGAGAGGCTGCAGACTGATGCGTGCATACAAGCAGTTCTTTGTTGGAATCTTGACTAAATCTTGCCCATATATGAAAGTCCTCCTTTTCTACGTAACCGATTATTTACAAGTCAAGGTTTAATTCAGTCAGGGGCTAGCGTCGTTGTCGAAGTAGACGTCAGAAAACAAAGACACAAAACAGATACCTTACGTTTTATCACCCGACGTTTTAAACAATTCCGCTAATGCATCCGCCGGAGATGTTGCTACTTTATAACCATTCAGATGATATAAGGTAATGGAAATTTCAACAGGATATGAACTCAAAGAACGGAAACTCGAAGCAAATAATGCAAGGCATTCGACGCTGCTCGAAAGATTCTGCATTCTTGCTCAAGCTTGTTACGGCACTAAGCTATATAAAGCAACGTCACAGAGAGATTTATTTGAATTCCACGCATCATGGTAGACTGAAATATTTTCAATGTTTACTCTTTTACGTATTTCAGTCATTTGACTCTGGCCATGCTGGGGCACCGCCTTGAGTTGAGCAAATCGTAAGCCTAGTACTTACTCTATCGGTCTATTTTGCCGAACCGCTAAGTAACGGGGACGTAAACACACCAGCACCGGTTGTCAAGCGATGTTTGGGGCACAAACACAGACAAACAAACATACACAAACACACACACACACACACACACATACACACACACACATATATATATATATATACATATATACGAAGGGCTTCTTTCAGTTTCCGTCTACTAAATCCACTTACAAGGCTTTAGTCGGCCCGAAGCTATAGTAGAAGACACTAGCGCAAGGTGCCACGCAGTGGGACTGAACCCGGAACCATGTGGTTGATAAGCAAGCTACTTACCACACAGCCACTCCTACGCCTAGCACAAACTTATTGTATCTAGATCTTTGTGGATTTCGACACTAACCGAGTGTCATACTATTTCTTGCAATCCGTGTTTTCTGTGGGGTATATCTCCTTCACCTCTTTAATTTCACAGATATGCCTAGATGTGTATGTATGTATGTATGTATGTTCGGATGGATGAATCATCCATAGATGGAAAGATGCGTGAAAGATGTCCCAAATTTGAAACTTTAATAGGATCCATTTTAAAATAAGATAAATGTATTCTTTTCCTGCAGTCGTCATTAAATGTGCTTGGCTCAAAATTTTGAAAAATAACTAGTATACATACATACATACATACATATATAATGAGTAATATATGTGAAAATGAGGATACGTATAATATAATATATGTATATATATATATATATATATATATATATATATATATATAGATATATATCTAATATATATATGCCTGTATGCATGTGTGTGTGTGTGTGCACATAAATATACGTATATGCATATGCATGAAAGCATGCATAATGAGAAGATGAGGTGAGATCTATTTTCCACTACATCCATTTTTGATAAAAGAAAAACCTAAGACGTATTCTACCATATTCCTTTTCCCAGTTATTTCTTACAAGAAATTATGGTAATGATAATTACCGCCATCACGACCACAATTATTATTATCATTATTATTATTATTATAATATTATTATTGTTGTTGTTGTTGTTGTTGTTGTTACAGCTAAACAAACTAGGAAATGATATGTTGAAAATAAACAATATGCCGAGAGCAGTATCTTCATTCTATCTCTGGGTGAACAATTTCTTTGGTTTCCTTCAGGGTGGCTTCTGAACAAAAACATTATCCTACGAATTCATAATATAAAAAGAAGGAAAAAAGAGTAAGAAAAGCATTTCAAAAAGAACAAAAAATATGATTTTGTAACAAAATTCTTCTGGAAAAATCTGAAATCATTCATTTCCGGTGTTCTTTAAAATATGCCTTAGGATAAGTATGTAGGCACCCATACATTTAGACAGAACTTTAACATACATAATACATACATACATACATACATACATACATACATATATACATATATATATATAATATATATATATATATATATGTATATTATATATTTTATATATATATATTTTATATATATATATACATATATATACATATACGTATATATATTGTGTGTATATAAGCATATAGGCATACATGCGTGCACGTGTTATCTATCTATCTATCTATCTATCTATCTATCTATCTATCTATCTATGTGTATGTATGTACATATGTAAGTAAGCACATATGCATATATACAAGCTTGTATGCATTTATGTATCTGTTGGCTGATCCAGTCACCTGAAAATAAAGGGAAATACTCTACGTGTATGTACTCGAGTACTTTTCTCAGTGTTCGGGATTTCTTTCTTTCTCTCCATCTCTCTTTCTCTCTCATACATACACACACATACACACAGATATATATTGTGAATGAGTGAGAACGAGGGTGAGAGAGAGACAGAGACGACGATGACGACGTTTATATGCGAGTGAGATTGTATTGGGTGCGCTCAGAGTTTTAGTTTGAAAAAGAAAGAGATCATTTTTAGCACTATTCGTGTATGCAGATGTGCAAGCGTTGACATTCTTATGTTTTCCTATACAATAATAGAAGTATTTGTTGTAATGATAGAAAATAGATTATGAATCTATAGATACGATAATTTCATTGAAATCCTCATCTGGATATTTCTCACCTAACGAAAAACATATGAAGATAGAGAGATATATAGTAGCATGAATCGAAACAGCTGTATGTCTGTGCACAAGTACAAATATAGGAATAAATACACATACCATCTGAAAGTTATATAGTTATATGCATATACATAGAAACACACTCACATAAACATACGCAAGAACACACATGTGCAGGGAACGTGCGGGCACACTCCTCCCAGAAATATATACATATCTATCTATCTATCTATCTATCTATCTATCTATCTATCTATCTATCTATCTATCTATCTATCTATCTATCTATCTTTATATACACACACATAATATTATATATTATATTAATGTTTGTGCTTACATTAAATTATATATACAACATTTTAGCATTACCAAGATATAGACACCAGCTGGGAGCAAACGAGGGAGAGGAAGACCGCTCCAAAAACTGGTGCAGTACTCTCCACGAGGACTTACGGTAGCTGCAATTGACCTGAACTGATGCAAAAACGGCTACGTGTAAAAACGTCTGTAGCAGATCGCACTCCCTGGATACAACTTGTTGCTCCGTAGGAGGAACGGCTACTAACATATGTATCTCAAGATGCATACATACACTCGCGTGCATCCGATGTCTGCTGCTGGTGGTAGATTGTGAAGTACGATTTCAGTAAATGTCGAAAAGCTTTGGATAATGAGTGCTTCCTTAGGCTATATCACTATGACCCGAAGCTACTGCGCCCTCCATCTACAATGGAATTAATCAGTGGCTGCGTCTCCTCCTAATGATGTCTATTGCCAACACCAGTAGATCCCAACTTCTGGTTCGCGAAACCCTGGTCGTTCGCGAAGGTAGTATGGGGTTCCGTGAACATTTTAAGCTGACAGATGTTTCAATATCCTGGGCTCCGTGGGAAAACTCATTTAAATAACAGGGGTTCCTTGTTAGTGAAAAGGTTGGGAACCACTCGTCCACACCAAGGCTTACCAAATGCAAGCACTATATTGAAGAAGCAAATAAGCAGAAGTGATTCAAAGTTTGCCGAACTTGTCTAGGCATTTCTTGAAAGGGCGTTTGGTGATCCATATTTTTGATCTCACTAAGGTGAAGGGGCTGTATGTTCACGAGTCAGTCCACATGCTGTGCCTACACCATGATGGTCATCACAAGTAACAGTAGATGGATGTCCCAGAAGTTGGTAATAGTGTCATCAGTGTTAGATTCACGTTGCCTGTGGATCAGGAAGTCTATGTAGGTTGGAATCTTCTGAGATAGTGCTTACTTGACTCAGACCAGTCGGAACTTGATTATCCCCGTCTGGGTCTTCTGGGTCGATAGGGTCGTCTAGGTGAGGCCCTCTGAGTGTTGAAATATCTTCTTCTTCTTAATCCTCTTTGTCCCTTGTGGGGCATAGGGCCTCAACAGTTGTTTCCCACATTTTGCAGTCATTGGCGCGTTTCTTGGCTGCTTCCCATGTCTGGTCGGTGGTCCTGAGCTCGTCCAAAATGCTCAGCTTCCATATCTGCTTCGGGCGTCCTCGCTTCCTTTCCCCCTGCGGGTTCCATTCAAGTGCTTGTCGTGTCACATTTGAGGGTTCTTTCCGCAGTGTGTATCCGATAAATCTCCATTTCCTTCGTCTAATCTGGTTGACCCTTTCCCACAGGTCGGTGTTTGGCACTCTGTCGAAACTCTTCAGATGGAGGATCTGCCGGAGACATTTGTTTATGAAGGTCTGGATCTTCTTCTAGCTGCTGCAGGTTGCTCTCCATGTTTGAGAGCCATACAAAAGCACAGATTTTACGTTTGAAATAAATAAGCAGAGTCTAGTTCGAGTTAAGATGAGTGTGGAAATATGCCAAACAACAAAAATCTCCAGATAATATGATGGACTCTACCGTCGAAAACGACGAATGAATCTTCAAATTTTTGCTGAATGACATACATACATGATTTGTTTATGGTAAGCAAATGTATGTGCTGCACTTTAGCTCACTACCTTCATCAAATAGACGTTGCCTGAAGAGGTGAAAAGTGTACGATACGTCAGGTGTCAAAATGATTGCAGACAATGTGAAATGTTCATGAAAACAACATACCATCCGGTCTAGGAATTGAAACCACTTTCTCGATCTCGTGAGTGCAATACTTAACCACGAGGCCAATCGTCCTCACTAGATAACATGCGTCCTCATCAGATAACATAACTGGTGCCTAAATCTTAAAATTGTCTGTTCAAATACAATGATTTAATCAGTTTTTTATCAATAAAAATCTTTCTCTGATATATTTAGGCGAAGGAGTGGCTGTATGGTAAGTAGCGTGCTTACGAACCACATGGTTCCGGGTTCAATCCCATTGCGTGACACTTTGGGCAAGTGTCTTCTACTATACACTCGGGCCGACCAAAGCCTTGTGAGTAGATTTGGTAGACGGAAGCTGAATGAAGCCCGTCGTATATATATGTGTGTGTGTCTGTGTTTGTCCCCCCAACGTCGCTTGACAACCGATGCTGGTGTATTATACGTCCTCTTCACTTAGCGGTTCGGCAAGGGGGTCTGATAGAATAAGTACTAGGCATACAAAGAATAAGTCCTGGGGTCGATTTGCCCAACTAAACACGGTGACTGAAACAAATAAAAGAAAATAAAAGAAATATTTATGGAAAACATGCACTAACATAAAACCAGATTTATCTGACACGTATCATACTCCATTAGTCAACTCAAAGGCTACGGTTTATACTGCTTGAACAAGATTTTTCGCAGTTGGATGGAACACGAAAATAATCACTTATTTGCGATGGGAGCTATCTAACCTCACAATCACGCATGTTTCTAGAAAACATTTAGTCAATTTATATCAATACGTATACAATTTTTGCCGCATTAGAAGTGCCGCAACATTATTCAATATCTCATTTTCATTATACATACATATATATACATACATACATACATACATACATACATATATATATATATATATATATATATATATATATATATATATATATATATATTACATGCATATATATATATGCATACATATATATATACATACATATATATATACATACACAATATATATATATATCTATATATAACATACATATATATAAATATATATATATATGATACACATATTATATAAATATATATATATATATACACATATATATATAATATATATATAATATATACCACACATATATATATATATATACATACATATATATATGTATATATATACATATATACATATATATATACATACATACTACTTACATACAAATATATTATATATATATACATACATACATATTTACATATATACATACATACATATATACATATATACATACATACATATATACATAAATACATACATATATATATAATATATATACTATATATTATATTATATATATATATATATATATATTATATATATACCATATATATACATATATATATATATGTAATTAACAAATTAATAAAAGATTATTTCCACTAAAAATGAAATAATTTACAATAGAATGAGTTAAAATAGGAAAGCCGCTTGTTGCTTGCAACCAGTGCATTAATCTGCATTGGGACTTGTCAAGATTTGAATACATGAAAGAGCTGGATAAATAACGATTATTATTTATGTTACGCGTATACTGTCCTTGAAAATAATTTGTAAGCTATATTTCGATTACTTTCTGGTGCTGTGGATCATTGCGTTGTCATTCACCAAAAGTACATTCTAAAAGTATAATTAATTTTACCAAAAGTATATTGTAAAATTATATTATAAAAGTATAAGTTAATTTACCAAAATTTTATTGTGAAAGAATAAATAAATTTGCTACCCCTGTTCTATGTTTACTTTGTAGGATTTCTTGCTGTTCTCGCGGCCGCATTTGTTGATTATGTTTTGTGACACTTTAGTTATGGAATTTCCGATAGGTTCAATGCAATTTCTTTAATGAATAGGCCAAGTTTATGCAGTATATTAAAATTTGTGTCTTGCAATTCATGTTAACATAACTATGAAAGATAGTCGTTTATAACTAGGTTCCATGTACTTGAATTTTCTATATAATTCCCCACACCAAATATTTCGACAAAATTTTACGCAAATTCGGATTTATTTTCTGATGTTTGCGTTCTGAGAGACTATATTTTATGTCTGTTTGTCCTCAATTAGTAAACTTGTCTCATGCAGTACAAATGTTGAAACAACAGAGGATTAATAAAGACAATAGTTACGAAATACGAAATTAATATTTTACACTGATATGAGATTGGTAACGATGATGATAACTAAATTCGACATAGTGGAGTGTTGCAGTTTGTTGTAGAGAGAGGAAGAATTACTGATTCAAATATGTAGAGAAACGAATATTTGGTAAACTGCGGTATTTCATTTATTGGATGTATAATAGTAAGTTGTTTCTGCAGGATAGATGAAGACATTCCTTTACGTGATTATCGTAATTTGACGTGTATTTTAATGAAATAGAGATAAGGTCGTGTAAATGTTTTCAGGAATAACGTGAAAGATAAATATTTTTATATTTTATATAATCAATCATATTATTA
>NW_021828828.1:0-7665 GCF_006345805.1 Octopus sinensis
CTTTCTACTGGAGGCTCAAGGCCTCATATTTGTGGGGTGGGTACTAGTCGATTATATCGACCCATGTGTTTCACTGAATTTGAACTCAGAACGAGCGACGGTCGAACACCGCTAAGCATCTCGTCCAGCGCACTAACGATTCTGCCAGCTCACCGCCTTCATAATAATAATAATAATAATAATAATAATAACATATACATAAATAAGTAAATGTTTCTGATGTATATCGTCATCTGTAACTCTGCTACAACTATCCAGATTGAGAAACAACTAACTGGTTTTATTAAGGTCCCTTAACATTAGTCCTATTAAGGTCCCTTAAACACTGTCGCTGATAACCTCACCTTGCGGACGCACCAGCCAGTACTTGCGTAGACCCTACTGTGTGTTAAGAAGTTGTGTGTGTGTGTGCGTGTTTGTTCTGCACCCCCACCACACACCGCTTACACCCATTCTTGATTTGCTTACAACTTCGGAACATTAGCGGTTCGGCGTAAGAAACCGATCGAATAAGTATCAGGCTTTGAAAAAAAGAAAGTACTCGGAGGGATGTGTCAAATCGTTTGACTAAACTCTTGAAAGCAGTGCTCCAGCATGACCCTAGAATAGTGACTGAATCGAAAAACAACAACAGCAACTACAAATACCACAACCAGAACCACAACCACGCCATTCATTGTTTCCATAAGTATTCGTGTTCCATATTATTGTTATTCCCGAGTTTATCCTGACATGGCTTCTGTCTTTGACAACAAAACTACCCACCTCTGTTTTATTCATAAACTCTAAATCAGTTGGAGGGGGGGGGCACCTTTCCTTCTTTACTTTCATTTTTTCTGTCTTATTCTTTTCCCCCTTTTCTACTCTTCTTCTACTTCTTCAATAATTACAATGTCTTTTACAATTATATTGTCGAGCGGAATTCAAGGAGAGAGACAGAAAGAAAGAGAGAGAGAGACCATAGCTGACATTCAAAAAAAGGAAGGCTCTTGTGACCTTAATTTCATCCTCTCGTTCACACTCATGTAACGCTAACCCATACTTACTTCATTTAATCTTTTGTTTGTTTCATTCATGCGTCTCTCCTTCAAACACAAACACTCTCTTTATCTCTCTATCTCTCTAGCCATCTATATCTTTCTGTGTTTCTCTGTGTCCCTTTATCCATCAAATTATCTATCTATGCATGTATTTTCCCCCTTGTATTTCACAAACTTTTAAAGCGAGAGCGCGACGTTTCTATTATCTTAGTTTTACGATATCAATGATTGACCAGTCAACTAGAAAGCCTTAACATGGTTTCTCGACACCAGTGTCTTAATGATGTCAAGGGCACATAAATCATAAAGGAATAATAATAAAAATACACAAGTCATGGTTTAAATGCATTTGTTCAAGTCTGCTCGATTAATGGAGAAAGTACAACAACAATATCTACCACTGCTAAAAAACCCTATTAAAACTAATCCTGCAATAGTGTTTCATTGATTTAATAAAGGACGGTAAGTAAAATTGAATACGGTTCAAATTTGCTACACATAGAAGTGAGGACACTGTACAGAACTGCCACAGGGTACTTCACAGACAGACACACAGACACACACACACACTTATACACTTCTGTTAGGCAAAAATTAATCAGGAGTGGCTGTGGGTAACTGGCTTGCTTACCAGCCACATGATTCCGGGTTCAGTCCCACTGCGTGGCATCCTGTGCAAGAGTCTTCTACTATAGCTTCGGGCCAACCAAAGCCTTGTGATGGATCTGGTAGACGGAAACTGAAAGAAGCCAGTCTTATAATGTATATTAATATATATTATATATATATATATATATATATATTATATTGTGTGTGTGTGTGTGTGTGTTTTTGTGTGTCTGTGGTTGTCACCCCCCACCAACATCGCTTGACAACGATGATGCTGGTGTGTTTACGTCCCCGTACTTAGCAGTTCGGCAAAAGTGACGATAGAATAAGTACTAGGCTTGCAAAGAATAAGTCCTGGGGTCGATTTGCTCGACTAAAGGCGGTGCTCCAGCATGACCGCAGTCAAATGACTGAAGCAAGCAAAAGGGTAAAGAGTATACCGGGTCACAAAAAAACCGTATAACAAATTTGAGCGTATTCTCAGTAATGTATCACCTCGTTAAAGAATACTCTCTTGTTACTCTTGTTTCAAATTGAGTGTAAGTGTAAGGATTTCACCACCTCCCATACACACTCACACGTATGAGTCCGCCAAAAGAATCTACACACACTCCACGAAAGGAAAAATCTGTATCAATATTTGACTTGTATAAGTACGCCCTATAAATATAGGCACCTCTTTCGATGCTTTATCAAATTGCAATAACACTGAATTAAAATATTTATACAGCTTTTTCCTTTATTGAAGTGTCCATGCTTTTTCTTTTTTGGCGGAATATATATATATATATATAGAGAGAGAGAGAGAGGGAGAGAGAGAGAGAGAGAGAGAGATGGGGAGGGAGAGAGCGAGAGAGAGGGTGGACGAAATATAATATAGAATTAGTGACTAAGCTAGACAGAACAATGGATATTTGTGGCAGCTATTATAGTCTTGGTTATTATAGGAGTGTTTGCTTTTGCTGCCCAGTTCTGCAACCAAAATACAATCATTCACTAAGTATAACGACTGGTAGTACCAATTTATATCCTGTGGTATGTAGTTTGGAATAAATAATGGAATAAGCTTCTGAGATTTCATATGTTTATCAGTTTTTTTTCCCCCATTGATTTATACAAATCTCCGTTCATTGACCCAAAATTATACAACTGTAACTATTGAAACAACTAGAGTTAAACAGTTCAAAATCGTTTTACATGAGTAAAAAGGAAACACCTGTGAAATACTGCATGGCTGTCTTAGGAAAATGTTTCATCGTTTCCAACTACACATATGTGAATGAATTTTTTTTTCTTTCGAAAGGGCAAGTAGTCTCTTTCGTTTTATATATTGTTTCTTATGCACACAAAACTTTTCTGTTAATTACAAATATCAATTGTCGAGAGAATAGTGTTTGACAAGCTTTTTCTTCTTTTTACATTTCTTTTGATAGTTAAAAGAAAAACGCACCAGCTCAATGTGTAGTGTGTTATTTTTTATTGTCTGTAAGTATCGTTCTTAAAAAATACTTCAAACAAAAGTATTCCCGAACACGTGTAAAATAATAACTTGCTTATTAAATCAACTATTAGCGTTTGAAGATGTTTTCTGTTTGAAAGATATACTTCTTAATCTTCTTGACGAAAAACACGAAACCAAAAGTACGAAAATAATTAGATATGACAGTCGTGCTTCGTGGTTTTGCAAATATCATTTTAGCAGGATAAAATGTATCTTTAAAATGTTTTAATACTTTCGTCACAGATAATGGTAAAAAAAAATACCGTTGTTCTTTGATTAAATCATTATTTTTTATTCCTAAGAATTACAGATGTAAAGTTACATTTTTATTCTCTTTTAGCTAGATTTTGTTTCATTAAGTCTTACCGTTACTATTATTTTTTGCAACCTAGTGATCAATACTGCAGGTACATAGTCACTTTAATAAACATGATTAACCAAATTAAGACACAGATGCATTATTATTACTCAACGTATATGCATCATGTGGGACTCGATAGAAAGAGAAAAATCAATTAAATACGTATGTTCGTAAAAAATTATCAGCGTTCAATCCTTGTTTAAAGTAATTTCACATACATTACGCCATTAACCTATTTCAGAATAGCATTTAATCTCCCATTTCTTCCGCACAATGCCATATATATATATATACGCATACATACATACATACATACAAAACTCTCTCTCATATATATATTATATATATATATATATGAGTGTGTGTGTGTGTAAACATTGCTTGTAAGCGGGTGAATAGTGAAATGTACTCTAAGTTTAGAAATAAAATTGGAGCAAGGTTGGAAATGGAAAATGGATGAGTGTAGGAGAGAAGGGGGAAGAAGGGGGAATTACCAAGTAGAAGAAAAATAAGATACAACGTAGAAGAACGAGGGAGAATAAAGAACGAGTAGTAAATAGATGAAGCAGGAATGCGAGTATATGAGAAAGAAATATAATTTCAAAATTTTGTGGACGTGGTGTTGGTGCGGTGGGGGGGGGCTAAGAAACAAGATATGTTCAGATATCAGTGAAGGAAGTTAGAATCTTAGAAAGAGAAGGAAAGAGGGAGAATGAAGAATGAAAAGATGGCGGAAAATAGAGCAAAGTTCATGATCTGAAATTTTATGTAAACGAAACGAGAAATGACAATCGAAAAGTGAAACAAAATGGCTGACAAACTTGGTCTTTGTTGATTTCCTCTCTAGAATGTTCTTTCGTTCATTTATGTAATGTGTTTGTTTTTGTTTTTTTTCCTTGTATTTATTCTCTCACTAAGAACATCATTTATGTGAATTTTTTTAGGCTGTCTTACATTTTTTTAAATAGTTCTCTTCTTTCAGTTTTATCTCCTTTATTCATTTCTTTGTATTTGTATATATTTAAAATAATTTTTTTAAGACTTTTCTTCTTGTCTTTTCCTTTGCTACTCCTGCAAAATATCATTAAGATTTCTTATTTTTAAATTTCCCTCACAATATTTCTTTACATTTTCTTTCGAGTTTCTTTCTCTTATTGTCTTCGTTCTTTTTTTAACTCTTATTTTGCTCTTTTTCTCCATCTATCTTAATGTCTTTCTCTTTAAATTTCTGAACACACACACACACACATACACACATGTATATATAGTTTCCATTGTATTTCTTTTTCCTAGCAGTAGATCTCCTCAATTAAAGAATGCGAAACTTCAGAGCTGATTTAATATCGTCTACTTCACATTTCAAGGCAATACGTTTAATTAGTTATTTATACAGGAATATTATACATACGTACATACATACACTCACGTGTATGCATTTATCCAGAGACATAAATGCGTATATATTTATACATACATACATACATGCATACATACATACACACACGTATGTGCAATTATCCAGAGACGTATATCCATACATAGTTCTAATTACATACATACATACATACATACATACATACATACATACTACAGACATACACACACACACATATATATATTCATGTATATATACATACATATATATAGATATATATGCATACATATATATAGCTGTACATATATATATACATATATATATAACTATACATACACATACCCATTTATAAATATATATACATATACACATATGTGTGTGTGAGTGTGTATGCGTGTAATTTACCGGTTTTATTTGGTGCCTTCCTCCTTCACCCTACGTAACCAGCTGAAATGATAAAAGCTGAACTCTGCATCAGAAAAGGATGGCAGAAAAAAAAGTCTCCATTGTACCCTGACCGAGCGCTTCGACTAGTACTGACAACAATACCGAACAAAATCTTGTTTCGGTGAATAATTGGTGTTTTCTACTCTTGAGACATTGCATTCCGTGATTTAATTTGTAATATTTTTTGTTTTGTTTGTTTGTTAAAACGGATGACAGGAACAAGAAAACAACTTTCTCTTTATATTGAAAAAAAAAAAAATGAGTAAAGCAAATTAACCGAAAATTACTATTGTTGGAGCTGGTCAAGTTTAAGTGGGTATGCGTTGAACATGTTCTGAGAAGGAGGTTGATGCTGATGAAGGTGACGATGATGATGATGATGATGATGTTGATGAATGTGATGATAATAATGATGATAGTGATGTCGACTGTTGTCGATTTTAAAAAAAACCGTATCTAAAAAAGGCAAAGACGATGTTGGGAAGGTTGAAGTGAACATTCCTACTAATTATATTGATGGGTGATTATGATTATGACGACGATAACGACGAGGAAAGCCACAATAATAAAAATAATGATGATTATAATGATGGTGATGATGGTGATGATTATGTTGTTGATGATGATGATGATGATGATGATGATGATGATGGTTATGAAGATGGTGATGATGATGGCCAATGGAAGACGACGACTGAAGACCTGCGTCCAAAGATAATATTGAGATGGATGAGAATTATGATAGTAGTGATGAAGACGACGATAATGAGAATCACGACATCGATGACGATGATGATGATGATGACGACACGACGACGACGACGACGATGATGATGATGATAATGATGATCAGGATCAGGATGATGTGATACGATAAGGAAGATCAACAATATCAAGATTAATGGCAATCATTTATTTTTATTGTTGCTAATTGTATATCAGAATCAATAGATCATGCAATAAAATGTATGGCCATATTCATGCTACCCTTATTTGTCTTATTAGTCCAAATACTATGGGGGGGGGGGTCGATTTTGCCTTTTCTGCACCGAGATCAATAAAACAAGTACTAATCTATTAACAGAGAGGCTACGTTAAATCGGCTCTACCTTCTACCAGGGTATGCAGCTTCTACCAGGATACGTTGTTGTCGATCTTGTTAAGTGAAGATCAGATCATGATACAGTTAATCTAAGGCAACAGCTAAAGGAAATATCCGCATTGTGACCAGCGATGTGTAGCAACATCTGATAGCCTGGTCGGCCACGTTGATCAAGGTGATTTATTATCATCATCATTATTATTATTTGTGTGCATAATGCAATGTGCATTAACGTATGATAATATCGAAGAACTCAGCAAATTCTGCATTTTAGTAGACAGTATATATGTGTATATATGTGTATAATAGCTTTGTTAGCCTTCCATTGCTGCACAGTTTCAACAATGAAAAATCCATGACTAACTGACCTATAATGCACACGCACGCATATATATATATATATTATATATATATATATATAATATATATATATATATAATATATATATATACATACATACACAACATACACGCACACACATATGAGCGCACTCATGTAACTTAGATATATACTTATTATATGTACAAATTATTTACTTCAACTGGAAAGTCGGTTTCTACAAACGCTTTGTATGCATGTTTGCATCGATGTAGTGCCGAGAGCGAATGAGCAAGCCTTGTTGTGCTTCAATTCTAAAAGAAAGTCTACGCTAACATAATTGACACTGCTCATCCTTGACATACAATACTGCTGACGATCGACTAATTTACCGTATCCTGGATATGAAATTTATAAGAATCAACCTTGAAATAAAATAAACCAAATTATAAAAGGAGGATTATCCAAACAAACAAGAAAATAGAAACAAAATATATTCTTAAAAAATGTTCAGATATAATACTGAAATAAAATATCTTCAAATAAAATACAGAAACAGTAAAAAAAAAAAATTAAAAAGCATAAAAATACTTTATAAACATTATCCTCAGATTTTTTTTTCTTTCTTTTATAGAAATATTTGTTGTTGCTGTTACTCTTATTGTTTGCTTAGCTTTATAGATTGTGTGTGAAGATTAACGAAATTGTCTCTGAATTATGTTTACAATACCTACTGTTACTACTCCTCCTGCTGTTTGGATTTGGAGCTATTGTTATTATTATTATTATTATTATTATTAATTTAATATCGTTAGTGAAGTATTAATTGTAATAGTTGTACCTCCATCGCCAAAAACACTACCACCACCACTATTACTACTACTACTACTACTACTACTACTACTATTGCTG
>NW_021828829.1:0-7601 GCF_006345805.1 Octopus sinensis
TTCTAGCACAGGCCATATATTATTCATATATAAGTACTTAAAAGGCGAAGTATGTACTAGAAACACAGAAGCTTGATAAATTTAGTGAAATGAAAATAAAAAACTTTTACTAACTCAGTTCTTCTTAGACTTATATATATATATATATATATATATATATATATAATATATATATATATATATATACATTTTTCAAATCCTGGCACGTGGCCAACGATTTTGGAGGCTGGTTGACAATATAGACCCCAGTACGTGAGTTGTATTTCATTTTATCAAGACTGAATCCAGGACTAAATTCGCAGCGGAAAGTCTTCTCTCGTCCAACTGCTCTCGAACGTGTTGAGTATGATTTTACTCGAATATAATTCATTCAGCGTTGTTTCGTGTGACATACCTTAATTCTAATTTCACCAAGTTTTCCGCACACCGGCATACGTTTCCTACACAGTCTTAATAAGAATAATTTCATTATAACTGGGTTGTGGGCAGCGCTTGATTAACCATTAAGCAAAATAAGTAGCTTGTGCCATCAACGGGAGGGGGCACCACGGAAATGGTAAGTGGTTTACGGTACAAAAGAAATCACTTTAAACTAGCTAAAATGATACTAGGGATGCCCTATCTCAACTAAATATAGAAGCAGATGTATTACGTAAGATTAATCATGAGGATCTGATTAAAGAATTTGATATAAAAAAAGTAGGAGGAAACTTTTCAAATATAAAGTGAAATTATGCAAAAGTAAAGATTATTTTCCATCTATCTGTTAGTTTTGTTTTATTTTTAAAAATAACAAATTTATTTAATGTTTTATTGTTGTTTATAATTTAAATTACATATATGTGGGGGTTGATAGCATCAAAAGCTTTTGAGTGCATAGGGTCACAATGGGTCTTCATTCGACCCTGGCTGTTAGTGTCTGAGTTGGTTTTTCACTGCTGACGAAGTAAAACAACACAGAAACACGTGCGGTCTACGATCCGATGACATCATTCGCAGCCCATTTTGTGTCTTTATTCGCGTCTGAGAAGAGAATTGTTTTGCCTGTGATTTCCTCCGCAGCGGTAATGCACGCAAACGTGTTGAATATGACTACTCTCTTTACTCTTTTACTTGTTTCAGTCAATTGACAGTGGCCATACTGGAGCACCGCCTTTAGTCGAGCAAATCGACCCCAGGACTTATTCTTTGGAAGCCTAGTACTTATTCTATCGGTCTGTTTTGCCGGGGACGTAAACACACCAGTATCGGTTGTCAAGTGATGTTGGGGGTACAAACACAGACACACAAACATACACACATACACACACATACACACACACGCACACACACACACACACACACACCATATATATATATATATATATATACGACGGGATTCTTTCAGTTTCCGTCTACCAAATCCACTCACAAGTCTTTGGTCGACCCGAGGCTATCGTAGAAAACATTTGCTCAAGGTGCCATGCAGTGGGACTGAACCCGGAACCATGTAGTTTGCAAGCAAGCTACTTACCACACAGCCACTCCCCGCTTATGAAATTACTTTAAACATTGTGCCAGCCGAGATCTAAGCAGCTTCATTATTTAAAGTTTCTACAAGCGCTGTTGTTTCTCTTTCTTCAAACTTACTTCTACTTACACTTGAGGCGGCATTCACCTGGGGGGGGGGGGTCGAATCCGCTCCGACAAAACGGGTTCACCATATCGCTCACGGATTAAGCGTCATTCGCTTCTGTTTGCAACTGAAGTATACATTGTACCAAGAAATTTTTATAAGTTTCGAATCCAGTTTTAGATTCACTTAAAAGGTGCTAATCCTCCACGCTTTACAGTAGAAGACACTTGTGAGAGATGACACTCGAATTCTATCCGAAATCGTGCGGTTGCCAAGTGTTGAAACCAAACTGCTACACGGGCAATGCGCAATGGTGTCTGAGAAGCCGTCCATAGGGCTGGGACCTCGATGGATGCAAAACTACTGGTCACTCTATGACCGGACATATATCTAACTGCTTATAAATACATTACGGCTCTATGCTTTGCTTCTTTTTCGGATATACGATGCACTGACAATACACTCACACACACACATACACACACACACACACACACACACACAATTATTACTAATCAGTAGATGTCACAGTGTGACTCAAGGCCTGACAGCTTCGTGCATTGACACTTATCAAACAGATAAGTTGAGTCACTCTGTAACTTCTGACGATTAATAATGAAAAAAAAACGTATATAAACTATTATAATCTAACTTCCTTGTTTTCTTCAACAAACCTATTATATATATATATATATATATATATATATATATAATATATATATATATATAACATATATATATATATATATATATATATATGTATATATATATATATGTATGTATATGTATATATATGTGTATATATGTATGTATGTGCGTGTATAAACAACCGAATACGTTCTCTGTTGATATATCATATAGCTATGTGTAAGTGTATATACAAAGAGAGATAGGCGGTGACATAATCAAGTAGAGGCACAAATAAACACGCAAGAATGTAAGTAGGTGGACTTAGACAGAGAGATGTCAAAATAATATGTCGATATATTTGTATAGATCAATAACAATATAAATACATACATACTTACGTGTGTGTGTGGTGAAGGGAAAACAAACGTAGTTACATAAGGGACTTCAATGCGTATATATATATATATATTATATATATATATATATATATATATAATATGTATGTAGTATGTATGTATGTATGTATGTATGTATGTATGTATGTATGTATGTATATGTACATGTAAATAAAGGAGGGTGGGAAAAAGAAGCTTTGAAAGATAAAGTGACAGGGCAAATAGACAAGATGATATACAAACAATATGAAGCACAGAGAGAAAATAACATATATATATATATATATATATTATGTAGGATGTAAACGAGAGGGAAGTAGAGGTGCGGAGAGAGAGAATGTGATTGGTAGATGAGTAGGGGATGGCTGAGGTGAAGGGAAAAGGTTGAGAAGAAAGCTGAGTCGATATTTCTAGAAGGAAAGGCGAGATAGAAATGATATAATATGAAAAATCAAGATTGATGAAAGAATGTTAGAATGAGAGGAATAATGGAATAATATCTTGGAGAAGGGAAGACTCAGGGACGAGTAAGTGTGAAAGTGTGATAGTGGCATGTGATACATACATACATCCATACATACATACATATATGTATGCATAGCTGGGTGTGTATATGTGTTTTTATATATGTATACACAGGTAAGGATATATGTATGCACGTGCAGGAAAAACTTTATATACACATAAGCTTGAACGTATATAAGTGCATAATAGATTTATACATACATGGATATATATGATTATATTATGTACATAAGAATGTATATATATATAATGTAAATAATAAATAATATAATATATATATATGCATATACACGCTACGCGCACCTTCGTTTTGGGATCATCACTACTTTCTTATCTCCCCTTCTTCCTAGCTCTTCTGTCTGACCACCTCTGTCCGGCATTCGACATGATAGATCACTAGCCACTATACCTTTTTCTATTTTCTCTCCCTGTTTATTTCTGTGTTCCTTTCTGCTGAAGAGCGTAGGCTCGAAACGTAAAAGACTTTCTCACTTCCCGGGCGTTAAACTAATACATCTGTTTGTTGTTTATACACCCGTCTTCATCTTTTGTTTTGTTTGTTTTTCTGTAAATACCATCTATATATCTATATTTATATATATACATTTAAACACATTAAAATGTTTCCATCATAGGAATCCCTTACGCTAGAAAGAACAGCTTTAAATGTACACTGTATTTTATATGAAAAATATATAGTCACTTGAGTAATTTTTCTATACGCTAGGCCACTGGTAGTAAAAATTTCTAAAATCTTTATTACTCTGATATTATTAATTATGTATAATGATTTCTGGAAGATTCGTTCGAAAAAATTGCCGGCAATCTTTAGCTGTCGACAAAAATAACTGCGCTTGCCCGGTGGATTTGAAAAAATTAAAATGTATAAGCAAGAGACACATGCTGGATTGGTCTCGTGTTTATATGTTAAATCTTGGCGTACCTGTTGAAGAAGACGTCGCCTAGCAAATTATTTTATTTGCTAAAATAAGTCAGAAACCATGGTCCAGGAAATAGATGATAAATGTTATTTTTCATTCCCTTCAAGAATTTATCCCTAATTAGTGGTTTTGGATTTTAGCTGTTCTTTCTAGCGTAAGAGATTCCTATGATGGAAACCTTTAATGTGTTTAAATGTACACTGTATTATATATATATATAATATATATATATATATATATATATTATATATTAGAATATATATATATATATAACTATATTATGTATGTTTGTATGTATGTATGTATGTATGTGTATGTATGTATGTATGTATGTATGTATATATGTATGTATGAAACAATGGTATTACATTTAAAGCGCTACACCTACATACTCCGAGTACTATAATGACAACTTTTTACTATTTATTCTAAATTAAAATATATATATGTATGTATGAATGTATGTATTCATACATACATATGTTTGTGTCAGATCACTTTCGAGTGCTACTGGTAACATATAACCCAGTACAACCTGTTGCATGGTCGGTTCGTCGGCGACTAAACCGGCAACCCCACCAAGCTTGCTTGGTGAGGAGGGTGTTTATTGGACACCCTGCGGGATGAAAAATAAAACCCGTCAAAGGGCGGAGGAACTCTTGAGAGTCAACGGCCAACCAATAAATGTGTTAAGGCTGTATCATGCGCGGGGACATAGAAATAATCGGACTGAATACCCGATCGCGCGGTTAAACCATTGGGAGTGAAGGACTCCTAGCCTTTGTTAGGGCATCTTTCTAGGAGAAGGTAACTCAGGTAACTGGGATAACTCCGACATAAAACCTGCTGCTCAGTGGTTACCAATGATGTTGACTTGTTCTTCTTTTCGGATTATGGCTACTGTTGCTTAGTGAGTGGGATTGACTCAGTGCATAGCCTTTCCCCACTTAAAAAAAATTTCTTGCACAGCCATTGCACGATAACAACATTGATTAATCTTCGTGCAATGTCCATACTCGATAAGGAGGGGGCAGCCACCACCATGTATGTATATATGTATGTATATATATATGTATATATATGTATATATGTATATATGTATGTGTGTATATATGTATATATGTATGTGTATATATATATATATATATATATATATATATATATATATATATATATATACGCATGCACTTATATATACGACGGGTTTCTTCCAGTTTCCATCTACTAAATCCACCCGTAATTTTTTGGGTGGTCCGAGGCTATAGAAGAAGCTTGCCCAAGGCGCCACACAGTGGGACTGAACCCGGAATCGTGTGGCTGGGAAGCAAGCGTATTACCACACAATCGCCTGTATATATATATAGAGAAAGAGAGAGATAGATAGATAGATAGATAGATAGATAGATAGATAGATAGATAGATAGATAGATAGATAGATAGATAGATAGACAGACAGATAGATAGATAGATATAGTAGCAGCGTTAGATGAAAGGTTAGTGAAACCCTTACGGTGTCCCCAATCTCCTCCACTATTATTATGCATCTTCACACCGGATGTTTTATGTTGACATAATACATCTTCAGGTCATTTTCCCTATTCTTGCATTAATTATCTCTTTTTCTTTCCTTTCTTTTCTTTTTGTCTTTTGTTTGATTCACTATTTCTCACCATTCATACCCATATATAAATCACTATTTTATTATTATTATTATTATTATTATTATTATTACTCTTATTACGAGGATGATAGTCACAGGATTATATCTTGTCAACTTCCGGTGGAGACAATTAGAACCTTTCTTAAAACAATAGACTTTAACCTGAATACACAAACCCAAATCCTGAATTATTTAACAGATATTATTCACAGCTCATTTTGGTGTAAGAGGGCTTATGTACACTCCCCACCCCGACAACACACATTCACGTGTTGTCCTATATGCGTATGTGTTAGCAACTTTATCTATGCATCTACAGTGGTTTGGCTAAGACGTTACAGCACTGGTTCTGAAACCCGGAGCCGTGCGGCCCTCGGGTGTCCGTATAAGAATTTGTTGTTAAAATTTGTGCGCATTGAATCGGTTGTACTTGTACAATTCCTTTACTCGTTTCAGTCATTTGACTGTGGCCATGCTGGAGCACCGCCTTTAGTTGAACGAATCGACCTCAGGACTTGTTCTTTGTAAGCCTAGTACTTATTCTGTCGGTCTGTTTTGCCAAAACTGCTCAGATACAGGGACGTAAGCACAGCAACATCGGTTGTCAAGCTATGATGGGGGGGGGGCAAATACAGACACACAAATACATACATATATATATATATATATATATATATGACAGGCTTCTTTCAGTTTCCGTCTACTAAATCCACTCACAAGTTTTTAGTCTGTCCGAGGCTATAGTAGAAGAACTAACAGCAGCCACCAAGCAACTAAAAGCCTCGAAAGCATTTGGTCCCGACAACATCCCGGCTATAATTTGGAAGGATGAGATTTCACCCACTTTTGCTCAACTCTGCAACCACACACTTTCCACCTTGTCGCTCCAAAGATTTGGCACCAATCTCAAATGATTCCAATACCCAAAAAAGGCGATTTATCCCTCGTCACCAACTACAGGGGTATATCTCTAATGTCAATTGCTGCAAAACTGTACAACAAACTGATCCTAAATCGTCTTGTCCTTTTTGTTGAACCTTTGCTCCGAAAGAACCAAAATGGATTCAGACATGGGCGCTCAACGCTGAGCCAGATACTATGCCTGCGCAGACTTATTGAAGAATCAAAAGCATTTAATCACGATCTTGCAATGGTATTTGTAGACTTTTCTAAAGCGTTCGACTCTGTAGATAGGTACAAGTTGTTTGAAATCCTTAAGCTCTATGGGATACCAGACAAAATCATTTCTGCCATCAAGGTCCTCTACACAGATACGTCTTCAACCATCTTAACTCCTGACGGAGAAACATCATATTTCTCAATCAAAGCCGGAATACTGCAGGGAGACACACTCGCCCCATTTCTTTTCATCATTGTTGTTGATTATGTGCTACGTATGTCAGTTGATACCATCTCTGGCAAGGGCTTTGAAATAAAACCAAGAAGAAGTTCCAGACACCCAGCTGAGTACTTGACAGACACTGACTTTGCTGACGACATCGCTCTTATCAGTGATTCTCTCTCCAATGCCCAGTCTCTTTTACAATCTCTTGAACAAGCCTCAAATTGTTAGGTCTTTACCTCAATGAGGCCAAACTGAATACATAAACAAGTGCTGTCCAACAGTGATTGCATCATCCATACTCTCAACAATGCACCTTAAATATGGTTTCTGATTATAAATATCTTGGGTCATACATATCATCATCTGGAAAAGACTTTCTAACTAGAAAGGGTATGGCCTGGTCAGCCTGTAATGACATGCATAAGATCTGGTCATCAAATCTAAGTAGAGACTTCAAACTTAAGATCTTCAAAGCCACAGTCGAACCAAT
>NW_021828830.1:5000-7601 GCF_006345805.1 Octopus sinensis
TGTGGTTTCCGCTTCATCGGGGAATTATCTCCCTTTGCAGGATAAAGGACACCGTGATGGTGTCAAGCCTATCTGGCGACGTTGATGTTCGCCTGTGGCTAAATGCAACAGTAACACCCCCACCACCCTGCCCTGTCCCTAGCCATATCCAGATGGCTTTAGTCCCTTATGTTATATATATATATATATATATATAAAGACCCCCTTCGGTCATGAATGACCATGGGATTGCACCTAGAAAGTTACCCTCCTAGACACAAGTCCGGGCAAGGTTGTTTATGGGAGGCCAGCAGTCGCCCATGCATACCGGCCTCCCCTCTCCACGCCACCAGTGTTATCCAAGGGAATGACAAAGGTCGATACAGCTTGGCACCAGTGACGTCGCAACTCATTTCTACAGCTGAGTGAACTGGAGCAACGTGAAATAAAGTGCCTTGCTCAAGAACACAACACGCAGCCCGGTCCGGGATTCGAGCTCACAACCTCACGATCGTAAGCTCGACGCTCTAACCACTGAGCCATGCGATATATATATGTAAATGTAATATGAGGCAATTATTCGGTACCCATGATAAAACTTCGAGTTTCGGATGCCGAGGTGGAAATCCACGAATAATTGTCTCATATTACATTTACAGATAAATTCCTCTATTTTACATAATATCGAGGTCTCTTTATTTCTTCTGTTATCTTACCATTTTTATAAATATATATATATATATATAGTTACTCCAAACATGAACAAAGAGAAAACACAACAATGTGAGGATGTGGAACAAGTATAGTGTTATTGAACGCTTAGGAAAGGAAAGAAAGAAGGGGGATTTGACGTTACGAGCGGAGCTCTTCGTCAGAAACATAGAAAAAGGAAAGGTCCAAGGAAGGGAAGACGGCGAAAGAAAATCGCCAACGATACACACGCGGTCATACACACACACACACTTCCACACATACACACATACATACATACACACATACATACACACATACACGCACACACACATACACATACACATATACACACACACATACTTACATACACTCATACGGACATACATACATACAGACATACACACACACACTCACGCATACATACATACACACACACATACCTACATACACACTCGCATGCATACACATGCATACGCGCGCGCGCACGTACGCATACGTACATGCATGCACGCATGCCTGTGGTGTCTGGCTTTATTTCGGGCGTACGTCTGGGCGTGTGCGTTGTGCCTGGGGATTCGCATGCGCCCTTTACCCCCCAAGAGTCTTCTCCATCAGTCTTTCAGTTGCGAAGTGTGTCCTTGCATGCATATATATACACACATATAAACATATAAACATACATATAAACCCCTACATTTTGTACACACACGCACATACATACATACATTCACTCCCACGCACGTACACACACACATTTACATATATATACAATACACGCACACACACTTACACACGTACAAACACACACTAATTCACATACACACCGACACATATACATACACACAACATATACCTCCACGCGCACGCACACATACACATACGTATACACATATAAGCACAGACACACACATACATACGCACACCAAAACATGCGCACACATACGCACGCACACGCGCAAAAAGAAACTCAACGCACATACATACAGACGCACACACACACAAATGAACCCACACACACATCCCATACGGCACACAACCATACATACACGCACACAATTATACATATACGCACGTACAAGCACACACGCACACATACACTTAGTTAAGCACAGTTACTCGCCATACACACAAAAAAACGCACACGTACACTCACACATACTACAACAAAACACACACACGATACATATACACGCACACACACATACCTCCCTGTTTCTGACCTGCCTTCCTGACTTGGTAGGGTACCCCCACAGCACTCCTTTAATTCTACTACTGCCTGCCACTATACACACCATACACACACATACACACACACGCACACACTCACACACACACACCCTTGTCATCTCGCACACCTTTTTACCATTCCTTCTTTGATTCAGCTCTCCTGTTTTTAAAAACATGTTCCTCCTTTTTCACCACTTCCGTCTTTTCAGTATGTGACCTTGTAAAGACTAGCTGCAATTTTTTTCCCTCTGTCCTCCCGCTTACGGGATACTTTCTTTCTCTCTAGCTTTCGACGAAGAGCTCCGATCGAAACGTCAACCCTCCTCTTTTCCCTCTTTCCTGAGCGTGTCCAATAATACTTTATTTTGTTCCACATCCTCGCGTTGTTGTCTTTTTGTTTTCTTGTTTGGATTAACTTTATATATATATAATATAAGATATATAATATTATATAGATATATATAATATATATATATATATATTATATATATATATATAATGCATATAAGTCCAGGACAAAATACCAAAGCATTCCACAATAAATACAAGACATCACCAACCGGTGAAAAGTACGTAAATACACGCGGAGACAAGTGCAGGATAACTCGCACATCAATTGTCGACTGTTTTACTGACCCATTTCATTGCTTTTAACGACAAGATAGGAAAACTTCGATGACAGCAGCATTCCAGAAATTTTTT
>NW_021828831.1:0-7544 GCF_006345805.1 Octopus sinensis
TCTCCATTAGAGAAAGAGCCGGATTCCAACCCAGAAAAAAGGCCCTTTCATTGGAATTCAAACATCTTAATTTAACTATGCATGTACGTGTAATGTGTATGTGTAGTATTGATGTATGTATGTATGTATGTATGTATGTAATGTATGTATGCATGAGTGGTATGTTTGTTTTTTTGTTTCTTTTTAATTTAGAATAAAGTTTGGGCCGGTCATCATGGCTGTGATGGAAGCATCTTGGTTTTTTTTTCGTCCTTTAAATCTTAAAGTTGTTTGCTGTTGTTTGTTCCTTTTCAAGCCATGCCTGGCTCATAAGGGCCGGTTTTCCTTCCCGTTTCCTTGGCGTATAGGTTCCCTACCTGGACAGCGACGCCATCCGTCGCAGGTGAGCTGCAAGATGCAGGAGGAAAAGAGTGAGAGAAAGTTGTGGCGAAAGAGTTCGCAGAGGGTTCGCCATCACCTGCTGTCGGAGCCGCGTGTGTGTTTCGCCATAAACACACACATCGCCGGTCTGAGATTCGAACTCGCGATCCCCTCTACCGCGATTCAGCTGCGCTAACCACTAGGCCATGTGCCTCCAAATCTTAAGAAGTACTTGCAGCTTTTTATAATCCCAGATATCGTGATAATTTATAATGTATGAATTAAGGATTAGCGTTATCTCCTGAAGAGCCTAAACTCAGCCACACTTGGCCTCAGGTGGAATTGTATGTATCCTGTTGCTCCGGTGGTAATAGATATGAAGCTGGAGGTGTATCTTGGGTGCCGGATTGTGAAAAACCGTTATCACAATGTATGTATGTAATGTATGTATGTATGTATGTATGTATGTATGTATGTATGTAGTGTGTAGTATGTATGTTTTGCCCTTCACATTTTAATTTATTATATTCTTCCTAGAAAGAAGGAGCTAGTTTTTAAGAAAGAAACAAAAGCTCTATGACTAGAATTTCAATAACAACTACGATAATTGTTACATGTCAAACTTTAAGAAAGTCTTGCACATTTTTACTGTTACACTTACTGACTGCATCTGCATAGTTCGTGTTAGTCTTGAAAATCTTAGCGGTTCCAGATTCTCACTTACATATTCAGTAACATACCAAGCGTACCAATGGTTATTAGTAACGATGTAAATTTAAAATCAGAGTAGATGAGCTGCACATTTTGTACATATACGAATGTGTGTATACGTGGGTATATACTTTCACATTTATGTTTGTGTGAATATGTATGGTTGTGTGTGTGTGGATCTATGTTTAAACTCACGTATGGGTATATATACATATGTTTATTTGTCAATGTGTGCGTATTTTTCTGTATATGTACCTACAACAAACTAAACACCCGGAGTGCTTGCAGTTTTTATTTCCATTAATGGTTTGTAATTAAAATTTCTTAATTAGCCATGTCGTTTCTGATTTATGAAGCTCAGCTTCTCGTGAATGGCACAGAGATAGTTAAGCTACATAAACTTACTGCTCCAATGATTACAGGTACAAATCTAAAGTCGTAGTCTGTGTGCAATATCTTCAGATTTTTCTTCAGTTCAAAGATGTTACTTTTTTCTATCATCTTTAACATAATTTCTTTTATTTATTTTTTTTTTTTTCTTTACTTCTTTTAGTCATTAGACTGCGGTCATACTGGAGCACCGTCTTGAAGATTTTTAGTCAAACGAATCGACCCCAGTACTTATTTTTTAAAAATCTGGAACTTATTCTATCATTCTGCTTTGCCGAAACGCTAACTTATGTTAACGTAAACACGCCAACACTGGTCGTCAGACAGTTGGGGGGGGGGCAAAGATACACACACACATACACACGAACATATACGACTGGATTCTTTCAGTTTCCGTCTTCCATATCCACTCATAAGGCTTTAGTTTACCCGAGGCTATAGTAAAAGATATTTGCTCAAGGTGCCACGCAGCGGAGTGAAACCGGCACCATGTGGTTGAGAAGCAAACTTCTTACCACACGGCCACGCCTGCACCTCATAATTTCTGCAAAACCACTTATTTTCACAATTATACACCCCCGTTTTTTAAGTCTTAATCATAATGTCTAGTCTATTAGTAAAATCTATCAACGATTTCCAGATATTTTTTAAAAGGAATCAATTTATGATGGGCTCCCTCATATATTCCATCTACCAAGTTCAGTCGCAAGGCACTGGTTAGCCTGAGGTTATTATAAAAGCTACTCGGTTAAGATGCCATAAAGTGAAAACCGGACCCGAGACCTCGTGGTTACAAAACAAACACCTTAGCATATTTATGTCTGCGCTTAAACAGCAACCGAATATCTCTCAAACCACAGCTGTCTTAAGGAGCAATGCTGCATTACATAATATAGTCCTAGGTATATCATGTCTTTAAAAAAAAACGAGTAACTTATGGTCTTTTGTTTTTAGATTTAATAAAACGTATTTAATTTTTAAAAATTAAATCAAACTAAATACCACCAGTATTCGTTCATATTAGTGATGCCACATGGACTACTGGTTAGAGCAGCAGACTTGCGGTCGGGTGATCGCAGGTTCGAATCTCAGACGGGGCGAGGTATGTGTTTATGAGCGAAACACTTAAACTCCGCGTGGCTCCGGCAGAAGGTAATGGTGAATTTCTGCTAACTCTTTCGCCACAACTTTCTCTCACTCTTTCCTCCTGCATCTAGCAGCTCACCAGCGACGGACCGGCGTCCCGTCCAGGTAGGGAACCTATACGCCAATGAAACCGAGAAACTGGCCTTTATGAGCCAAGCATGGCTCGAGAAGGAACAAACATTCTTTCATATCATGGGTGAATATCCTCTCCTTATCAATGGAATTTCTTATAATTTTATCTTCAATACTCTCCAAACTATGCATTGCACTGTGCACTGCTTTGGCCAGTACATCACTTCTCATTGATAGATAGTTTCGTGGTTAATGATGAGAGTCTCATCTTTGGTTGTAATTCTACAAAATTTTTATCTCTGTCAATATATATCCTCTTCCTCCTTTCAATTTAGAATATATTTTGAGCCGGCGGCTAACTTGATAGCAAGGTTGTGAAAGAAAGCATCTTGTTTTAACCACTATCCTTTATATCTTAAAGTCTTTCAGATTTTTATAGTCCCGGATATCGTGATCATCTGTAACGTATGAGGTAAGGATTTGCGTTCTCTCCCCCAAGATCCCGAGTTCAGTCATACTGAATTTTGACTGAACTCTCTGACTTTGCTCTCAAGTTCAGTTATACTTTGTTGTCGGGAAGCAAACTTCTTACCACTCAGCCACGCCAGCACCTCCTATGTCGGTGTTGTTTCTTACGTCGTTATTTTATTTATTTTTTTTTTGTTATTACAAATATTGTTACTGTTTCTGTTGTGTTGTTAGTTTTTCACTAACGCTCTTAATATCATTATTACCTCCGCCTTAAACAGGCGGAGTTATTGTTTTCAATCGCGTTTGTTTGTTTGTCCGTAAGATATCTCAAGAACTGTTGGATGGATTCGGATGAAACTTTCAGGGATGTTTGGCCTCGTTATTGGCACAAACTGATTAGATTTTGGGATCGATCCAATACCGGACAAGGGTTCTAGATTATTTGCTATATTTACTTTATATGATTACGATCTTACGTTAACTTTCAAGTCTTTCCGAATTATGTCCCTTTAGGCTGTAACTATTTTGAATGGTGAATTTGTTAACTTTGGCTTGTATTAGATAAGGATAAACTATTCATTACTCTTACAAAATTTACTACAGCCACCTTCACATTCCATGACTACCATTGGGATCGATCAGGTATCGGACAAGGATTTTGAATTATTTTTCCGGTCTTTAGAAATTTTTTTTACTTAATTTTTGAGAGCTGTCGGGTTCATTTTTAGTATTCTCATTTGTGAGAGCAGTCGAGTTTATTTCAGATATTCTCATTTTAAAAATCATCTCTGGTTAATCGTTGAGAGGACGTTGGTGTTACCTTGGCGGTGGTTTGTGCTCTCTGAGTGCTCTTGTTGGTATTGTTTTTGTCGTTATTTTTTGTATTACTTTCGCTGTTATTGTTGATGTGCTGTTGTATTATATAAGTGCTGTTCTTATTTTAGTTGTTACGTTCGTTTTTTTTTTTATCATTATATTTGTTTTTAAAGCAGCGAGCTGGCAGATTCGTTAGCACGCCAGGCAAGATACTTTTGTCTGTCTTTACGTTTTAAGTTCAATTTCCGCCAAGGCCGACTTCTCCTTTCATCCCTTCAGGGTCGATAAATTAAGTAGCAGTTGAGTACTGGGTCAATGTAATCGACTTACCACCTCACCTAAAATTTCAGGTCCTGTGCCTTTAGTAGAAAGGATTATTATATTTGTTTTTAAAATTATATTTGTTTTTTGTCGTTATATTTTTTTGTTATATTTGTTTTATTCTTGTTGTCTTGTTATTGCTGATATTTGTTTTCATTCTTTTTGATTTTTTGGCTTGTTTTTCTTTGTTCTTGTTGCTGTAACGAACATAATTTGGTCTAAAAAGTTAGATAGTCACACTCTGTCTGTTTGTCTCGCTCTCTCTCTCTCTCTCTCCCTCTCTATCTATTTATCTCTATCTATCTGTCTATCTATCTATCACACACACACACACACAAGCATACATGCGCACAAACACATAAACATACACAAATATAAACACACACAAATACACACGTACTCATATGCACATAGATGCACACACATGCAAACACACATAAACAGGAACACACACAAACATACACACACACACACACCACACACACACACACACACACACACACACACACGTAAGCATGATTGTGTCTGCACTTTATGCGTTATATCGAAAATCTTCCCTCTTCTCGTAACGGTTCTTCAATATCAAAACTTCATATTTTTTTTCCTCTGTCGGTTTAGCAATCAATTCTTGTTCAAATTTTGACTCTCAACCCGACCTATATCCATCCATCCATCCATGCCTGTTATCCAATAATCCATATACATGAATGCATAATTATAATTCAAATATATATTGAGAGCAAAAGAAAAAAAAATACATTTATTCTTTATTTTTTCCAATAATTATATAGTTTTAATATACAGTAAATATTCGCATGAAAGCTTTGTTTTTAAATTATATTTTTCTTGCAAAAAAATTTGTTTTATTTGTTCTGCTTATATTATATGTTGTGCTGGGAGAGAGAGGCGGGGAAGTGAGAAAGTGAGGGAGAAAGAGAAAAAGAGAGTGATATCGTCTCTCTCTCATTCTCTCTCTCTCTCTCTCTCTTTGAATATCTAGTGTGCATATGTGTACACACACAAATACATACATACACATAATATTATACATACATATATGCATATGCATATATAATATATATATATATATATATATATATATATTTTATAATATATATATATGTATATATATGCATATATATATATATATTATATATATATATATATATATATATATTATGTAGGACAATAAATAATGGTCATTATATATTACTGTATTGTAACATTTATTGTCAAATTTACTAAGAAATATGGAACTACCATTATTTATGCCCTGTCTTGTATATCATTCTGTATAACAAAAAAAAAACTATATAACTAGAACACAGTCACGGATTTACAATACAGACCGGTGATGAACTATAACCTCAGATCTTGCCACAAGAATACGCCCGAGTTTTTTTTTTTGTTGTTATTTTTTTTGTTTGTTTGTTTTTTTGTTTTACTTATCTAAACAATGTTGTTATCTTGGTGTACTAGCAGAGAGCCTATACAATATTTTTCCCCACATTGATAATCTCTCTCCAATATCTGTTACGTAGTGGCTGTGTGGTATGTAGCTTGCTTACCAACTACATGGCTCCGAGTTCAGTCGCGCTGCGTGGAACATTGGGCAAGTGTCTTCTACTATAGCCTCGAGCCGACCAAATCCTTGTAAGTGGATTTAGTAGACGGAAACTGAAAGAAACCCGTCATGTGTTTGTGTGTCTGTGTTTGTCTCCACAACATCGCTTGACAACCAATGCTGGTGTGTTTACATCTCCGTAACTTAGAGTTTCGGCAAAAGAGACCGATAGAATAAGTACTAGGCTTACAAAGAATAAGTCCTGAGGTCGATTTGCTCGACTAAAGGCGGTGCCCCAGCATGACCGCAGTCAAATGACTGAAACAAGTAAAAGAGTAAAGAGTAGAGTAAAAGAGCATATATATATATATATATATATAATATATATGGTGGAGTATATGTAGATATAGATAGTTACATACACGGACAAGCAGACAGATAGATAGATAGATAGATAGATAGATAGATAGATTATAGATAGATAGATAGATAGATATTTATCCTTCTCTCCCATGAGAGGTACATGTGTGTGCATGTGCGTGCGTGTGTGTGTGTGTGTGTGTGTGTGTGTGTGTGTGTGTGTGATGATAGTGACGATGCTGGGGCACTACTTTGAAGGGTTTTAGTTGAAGGAATCGGCGCCACTAATTCTCAAACGCCCGGTACATATTCTGACGATCACTTTCCCGAACAGTAAGTTACGAGGACGTAAACAAACCAACGCTGGTTGTCTTGCGGTGGTGGAGGACAAACACGAACACACAACACACACATATATATATATATATTTCACAAAAAAAAGACGAAGAAAGGTGGTGTAGACAACAAATTGATGTATTAGTATAACGCTGGGGAAGTGAAAAAGTCTTTAACGTTTCGAACCTATGCTCTTCCATAGAAAGGAACACATAAAGAAACAAGGAGAGAAAATAAAGAATGTGTAGAATTTTGCGATCTATCATGGCAAAGGCCATATATATGAAGGGCTTCTTTCAGTTGCTGTATACCATGTTCACTCAAGATGTTTTGTATAATAGCAAAACGCGAGCCCAACATGCCCGAGGTGGAACCGAACCCGGAAACGTGTAGTTGGAAGGCAAACTTCTTACCTCACAGCCATGCCTGACCATGTTATTGTAATAAGTGGAAAATTTATTAGCGATGAATGGCATATCACATCAAGGCCAGTATCAATGTGTCTTATGTCCAAGAGATAATTCTATTATCAACAACCGCAGGAAAACATTATTTGTGTGTTTGTCTGCGTGCGTGCGTGTGTGTGTGTGTGTGTATGTGTGTGTGTGTGTGTGTGTGTGTGTGTTGTGTGTGTGTGTGTGTGTGTGCGTGTGTGCTATCAGCTTGCCTAATAAATCAATATTGTATTATACTATTCAAACTAAATTGAACTAATCGTTTCTATTGTCAGAATAGATTTCCTTCAGGAACCTTTCCAATAATTACGCTGTGTATAAGTTGTGCGCGTTTCCATGCGTGTATGCTGTGTCGTGTGTGTGCGCACACGCTTGCGTGTATACATACATATACGTATATGACGTATATAATATATATATATATTATATAATATATATTCGTATTATTATATTACCATATATATGGTGTGTATGTATGTATGTATAATTATAATATCTATATATTATATAATATATCTACGTATGTATTAATTTACATAACA
>NW_021828832.1:0-2500 GCF_006345805.1 Octopus sinensis
AATAACAGCCAAACCTCCCTCGCCTTACCATCATGAGAAAGGTAAGATTCCATGGGATAATGGACTCGTAGAAAAAACTGCCTCAATAACAAGGATTATGTTTGGACCATCTTTGATCATAATTCTACAAGATCAGGATTGACCTGGAGTTAAATAGCAGCATCGCTGTTTTTCCTGTACTCCCCAATAAAACTAAATTTCTTCGTTTAAAGGCCACATCCTGAAGAAATCGACTTTGATTTTCGGAGCCCCCAATCCTACATCAAACCGAAAAAACCCTTCCAACAAGCAGCAGAAACCTCCGATTGAGCTGATCCACCACCCGCCACTGATTTTACAGTATTTCACTTTAGTGAAGCGTCTTCATTTTGTCTTTGATAAAATCCTTAGTAAATCGACATATTGCACCTCTCACTCGCAGCGTTCACCATATCTGTAGTTCAGTAGTAATTGAATACGCCTGGTTTAATAGTTAGGGTATTCGGATTACGGTCGTAACGTTGTGAGTTCGATTCTCGGCGGCGCGTTGTATCCTTGAGCAAGACATTTTATCTCACGTTCCTCCAGGCCACTCAGCTGACAAACATTAGTAGTATCTGCAATTCAAAAGGGCCGGTCTTGTCACATTCTGTGTCACACTGAATCTCTTTGAGAACTACGCTAAGGGTAAATGTGATTGTGGAGTACTCTGCCACATGCATGTAAATTTCACAAGCAGGCTGTTCTGTTGGTCAGATCAACAGGAAGCCTCATTGTCGTAACCGACAGAATGTCGGTTATCCCGTAGTAAAGGAGCAGCTGTCGCTCCTTTAAAGGGGCCGAGATCAAAATGAGATTTTGGAGGGGAATTAATAATAACTGTTGTTAATAATAAGATGATCCAAGTGAATCCCAAAACACAGTATTCAGTGATAAAAAAAATGTTAATAATTGAAAAAAAAGAAAGTTGTCTGTGCCACCTTGTTGAAAAACTTCCAGAAGAGAAGAGAGGATGCGAAATGTTATAGAATTCTAGCGAATTTTCGCTTGGCCTCACGCGATTCCTGTTATTTTAGGAAAATACACGAAATTTATTCATGTGGTGTGTGTGTGTGTGTTTATGTATGTCTGTATGTATGTCTGTATACGTATGTGTGTGTAGATATATGTATGTATAGGCATGTATGTATGAGTGAATGCGTGTATCTATCTATCTATCTGTCCATTTATCTATACACATCTACACACACACACACACACATATATATATATATATATATATATATATATATATATAGGCAAGGAAAAATTATATATTTTATAAATTATAAATTATATATATATTTATATATATTATATATATAGTATATATATATATATATATATATATAAGTTATTACATGTATATACAACACATACATACATACATAAATATATATATATATAATACATATATACATACATATATATATATATATATACATACATACATACATACATACATACATACATATATACATACATACATACATACATATATATACACACACACATATATATGTATGCATATATGTATGTATACTTATAGATACATAATCAGGCAAACATTTTCACACACACACACACACACACACACAAGCGTTAACACACATCCATTCACTCCCTCATACATTCACATCCGTCATTGAAAAAATTTAGAAATTTCAATCAGTTTTCCTACGATGTCTCCACCAAACACAGCGATTGTCGCCTCTAAATTCAACCCCACATTTATACATTGAATGCCTAATAGGAATGGTAACTTATTATATACATCTATACAGCAGAAACGGCCTTATTAAGATATGATTGGTTATAAATACCTGCTTGACAGACACTTGAAATATAAAGTCTATTTTTAAACAAGGCTTTTGTACGGTGAAATTGGCGATAAATGGAGTTGCTTATTTCGTCTTTGTGAGGAAGGCCTTTTTCTTCCCAGCATGCCTAGCGGCGCTACGTTGACATAAAGATAGAAACATGGCGGTGGGTGGTTATATGGCCGACATATTTGGAAATGTGTTTTACTAACTTTGTCACACTTTTATTGTTTAATTTCTCATTTTTATGTCGTCTTTTGTTTTTTTACACATTCACCAAAATCACGACCGCCGCCGCAGCCACCTCCATCACCACTTTTACTATCACCACTACGGCTGCTAATACCACCACTACCACGACGCCATCATCACTACCACCACCATCATCACCATCATTATTACCAAACCACCACCAACAACAACAACAACAACACTACCACAATCAATATAAAATAAACCTCTGCCAATTACCCGGATAAATGTGATCGATTCCACGCTTTTACAAAAATATCTGATTCTGCATTAAAGTGATATTGTAAATATTTGCACCTGGGTTTCGAACTTCAGTTTAGGCAGAGAAGTTTGTTATGTGCCCGTGAGGGTGGTACAATGTGGTGTAGAACTGACGGAATATAGCGGAATAGAGCGGAATAAAGCAGGAG
>NW_021828833.1:0-7552 GCF_006345805.1 Octopus sinensis
AGCCATTATTATTATTATTATTATTATTGTCATCATCATCGATCTATTCCACCGAGGTCGGCTTTGCCTTTCATCTTTTCGGGTTCGATAAATTAAGTACCAGTTACGCACTGGGGTCGATGTAAGCGACTGGCCCCCACCTCGCCTTGTGCTTATAGCAGAAAGGATTATTATTATTATTATTATCATTATTATTATTATTGAGAGAGAGAGCAGTGCATGCCATCAAAGTGATACTGAAGTAAAATATATGAAGCCCAAATACCCATCATGACTACCCGTCTGATAAGGGTACACTAAGCACATGCATCACAACCATATGTGCGCGACATAGCGATCTCATATCAAGATAAACAAGTCGAGTAGCCCATCCCGCTCAAAAGGTCTCTGAATAAGGTTTGTTTAAGGATGTTGAACAGGCCACCCATGTTTCCAAATGTGAATTGTCCAAACCTCCAAGAATTCCTTTCAACACACGACTATGATGCTCCCCCACTACTTCTGCTCGTGATCAAATATGCACATATCGTCAGCCACTAAGGGACATGCTCAACTGGTTAAGGTCAAACAACTGACAAGCAATCTGTGGTAATTGGCAGAATATTTGCTGTAGCCCATCTTTTTATACCCGACAAAACAATGTACATGATAACACTTCCAGTCAGTTAAGATCAGAAGCCATGAGAGCCACTGCCTGGTACTGCATCAGGGTATTATCAAATCTGTGGTATTGAGCAGAATATTTGCTGTAGCCCATCTTTTATACCAAGACAAACAAACATGTACATGATAACACTTCCAGTCAGTTAAGATCAGAAGCCATGATAGCCACTGCCTGTACTCGTGCATCAGGGTATTATCAAATCTGTGGTATGAGGCAGAATATTTGCTGTAGCCCATCTTTTATACCAAGACAAAACAATGTACATGATAACACTTCCAATCATTTAAGATCAGGAGCCATGAGAGCCACTGTCTGGTACTGCATCAGGGCATTAGCAAATCTGTGGTACTGAGCAGAATATTTTCTGTAGCCCATCTTTTATACCAAGACAAAACAATGTACATGATAACACTTCTAATCAGTTAAGATCAGAAGCCATGAGGGCCAGTGCCTGGTACTGCATCAGGGTATTTATTATTATTATTATTATTATTATTATTATTATTATTATTATTATTATTGATAACATCGACGATAATGTTTACGTCTAAAACCAATCACATACCATCACACACACACACACACACACACACACACACACACACCACACACACACACACACACAACTTCATATACGGGTGGACACACAGACATAATGGACAGGGAAACGTTGTGTATAACTTCCCTTCTACATTATATACACCCTGAACGGTACCCGGTATTGTCTCACACGTTAATCCACACAAACAAACACTCACACACACACACACACACACACACACTCATACACACACGCGTTTTTTAAATAGTCTTTAATAGTTTGGCTTGCTTCCGTTATTGGACTGTGGCCATGCTGGGGCACCACCTTGAAGGTTTTTAGTTGAACAAATCAAACCCAATATATCTTTTTATCTTTTACTTGCTTCAGTCATTGAAGGGGAATGGCAGACAGGCAGACAGACAGACAGACAGACAGACAGACAGACAGACAGACAGACAGACAGACAGATAGATAGATAGATAGATAGATAGATAGATAGAAGATAGATAGATAGATAGATAGATAGATAGACAGAATAGATAGATAGATAGATAGATAGATAGATAGATAGATCATAGATAGATTATGTTTTCTTTATTAGCTACACAGGGCTGCACACAAACAGGACAAATTACAAGGTAGAGCTTTTCTTTTTGGGGTAAAAAAAGGGGTTTGGTTTTTCGATCAAAAGGGATCGTAAAAGGAAAGAAGAGGACAAAAAATGGGGGGGGGATAGAAAATAAAAGGAAAAGGAAAAATCGATCAATAGGGATCGTTTATCACAGAAATGTCAATATAAAGTGTAAAGGGGAGGACAGGTGAGGTTTACCTGTGGAAAGAAAAGCCTACGGAAAAGACCACGGTAACCTCGGTCAAGGAAGTCACATGTTATATTTTTTTTACAAATAAGCAACTCTCTGTATTAATTTTTACGGTTCATAGGATCATAGTCAAGATAGATAGATAGATAGATAGATAGATAGATAGATAGATAGATAGATAGATAGATAGATTAGTAGATAGATAGATAGATAGATAGATTTCTTTATTAGGCCACGCAGGGTCGAACACAGAGGGGACGATGCAATGTAGAATTTTTCTTTACAAAACCAATCAATAGGAATCGAAAAGGTTTTGGAACGGGTACACAAAACGATAACAAGGTAACGTTTTAACAACAGAAATTCCCAAAAGGGGGAGAAAATATAACACTGACTAGGGTTACCCGTGGAAAGAAAAACCTACGAAAAAACACCACGGTAACCACGGGGAAAATAAACATAAGAGCAAAACTTTCTTTCTCTTTTTTGTTATATAGGATCATGCTCAAAGTGGTTTCGTCATCCATGCGTGCCATCTTTGCTACATTCACCCACCTTTTATTAAAGCTTTTCATTAGACAAAACTTCCATCTTACTCCTACTCTTACCTTCCTTTCCAAGTGATACTTGAAAAAGTTGATGAGAGGTTGGCCAGAGATTAAAGTATTTGTCTCTAAGCCTTTCAAACGAGTCCACCACACACACTCGTTCGCCAAAGCCACCAGTACGATGAAAACTGCCTTGCCTTCCCGGTTAAAGGAAGGTTGACAACCGGACTCGTCCCACAAGTGACGGCAGCCGTTCGACATAGGCCCACAGGTCTGAAATATTTGGACATTGCACGACGGTTTCGTAGTTCTGACCACATCTCGGGCAGGTCGGTTCGGTGTTTCTTGAACCGTGTCTCTAGACCTTATATCGAACGGGCAACGCTCCCCGATAGCACTTCCAGGCCAGGGATCTCTGGAAATTGTCCATAGGTTCTGACCCGAAAGTGGTCCTGAAGAGGCGAGTCAGGTATACCCTGTCGACGCCCAGAGTCTCCCCAAGAACGTCGTCGCACCTCCACTAATCCTCTATAGAACGCCTTGGTGGAATTGAAGTCGCGCAAGTTTGAAACCGGGTGGCAGAGCTGCTGGAGAGCATGGTGACACTTGCGGTGCCGTTTGCCCAACCTCGGTCTCTGCTTTATCCATGATTGCAGTTTAGGCAATGAGATGAGCAATGAGGTGACCACACCTGTTAACCGTCGTCTGTGAAACGCTGGAGGTGTCGCAGTCTCAGCGCATGTCGGCACATCATCAACCAAGGCATACCCAGCCCTATATTTTGTAGATGTTGATAGCAAATGGATCGCCTAAACATCGGAACGCTCCCCCACTACAGAAAGCGGAAGAGTATGCGTTTCTGTTTCGAGGTGGTAGGGTCGGGACAAGGCACAACCGTCGGACGGTAGTAGATGACGGATGCAATGTAAGCATTCGCCACCTCAGCCCGACTGTTTAGAGACAGCTTCCTCTCCGCCCAAAGCTGATAGAAAAAAACAGACAGATAGACAGACAGACAGACAGACAGACAAATGGACACACAGACAGATAGATAGAGAGATAGATAGATAGATAGATGATAGATAGATAGATAGATAGATAGATAACGATAGATAGATAGATAGATAGATAGATAGATAGATAGATAGATAGATAGACAGATAGATAGATATATGAGAGAGAGATAGAGAATAGATAGATAGATAGATAGATAGATAGATAGATAGATAGATAGATAGATAGACAGATAGATAGATAATATATAGATAGATAGATAGATAGATAGATAGATAGAGATATAGAGATAGAGAGATAGATAGAGATAGATAGAGAGAGAGAATAGATTGAGATAGATAGAGTAGATAGATAGATAGATAGATAGATAGATAGATAGATAGATAGATAGATAGATAGATAGATAGATAGAGAGAGAGAGAGAGATAGATTGATAGATAGATAGATAGATAGACAGACAGACAGAAAGACAGATATATAGATAGGGAGAAAGAAAAGCAGACTGGCAGACAGACAGACAGACGGAGAGATAGACATGTATGTATAAATATGTCGCGATTGCTTGACTGTTTATCGTTTCCCGCGTAGGAGGAAAAGAGAAAGAAAGAAAGAAAGAAAGAAAGAAAGAAAGAACAAGAGAAAGAAAACAAACAATGGCCCTCTCCCCCTCTAGAGCCAAATCAATTAAGAAAAATATCGAATCGCGTTTAACAAGTCAGGCAAGATCATAAAAAAACAACAACAGAAGCAATATGGCCACCACCCATTAACGGAATATGTCAAGTCTGTAGCGTGAATTAAATTGGAATCAAAAGCTCGAGATATAATGATGTCTCAATTAAACCTTTTATTATATTTTATTGCAGCGATTTCACTTCCCAGGTTATAAAATTATTTATTAGCAATAAAACAGAAAGCTGGCGACCAATGAATGCCAATGTATAATAATTATAATAATAATAATAATAATAATAATAATAGTTTCAAATTTTTACCACAAGGGAAGGATGAAAGACAAAGTTGACCTCGGCGGAATTTGAACTCAGAACTCAGTGAGAGCAAGACACCGCTAAGCATTTTCTCCAACGTGCTAACTAACGACTCTGCCAGTTCGCCGCCTTAATCAATAATAATAATAATATAATAATAATAATAATAAAATAATAATAATATAATAATAATAAAATAATATAATAATATAAGATAATAATATTCAGACAAATCCATAACAAAAACACCAGGACTTACAACACATATAACATACAGAAAATTGCACTACTAGGCACTGCACACATCCTACGCAGAACACTTTCCATACAATAACCATCAGAGCATCACAACAAATCACAGCACATACCCAAGGCACACAGAGCTGCGCTCGGTAGTGAAGTGAAAGCACGCTATAAAAATAAAACTACTGAATAATAATAATAATAATAATAATAATAATAATAATAATAATAATAATAATAATAATAATAATTTGTTTCTTTATTAGCCACAAGGGGATAAACATAGGGGACAAAAAAGAACAGACAAACGGATTAAGTCGATTACATCGACCCCAGTGCGTAACTGGTACTTAATTTATCGACCCCGAAAGGATGAAAGACAAAGTCGACCTCGGCGGAATTTGAACTCAGAACGTAACGACAGACGAAATACCCCTGAGCATTTCGCCCGGCGCGCTAACGTTTCTGCCAGCTCGCCGCCTTATATGATAATAATAATAGTAATAATAATAATAATAATAATAGTTTCAAAATTTGCCACAAGGTAAGGAAGAAAGACAAGGTCGACCTCGGCGGAATTTGAACTCAGAACTCAGTGACGGGTGAAACATCGCTAGACATTTTGTCCAACGTGCTAACGACTCTGCCACTTCGCCGCCTTAATAATAATAATAATAATAATAATAATAATAATAATAATAATATAATGCCCTGATGCAGTACCAGGCAGTGGCTCTCATGGCTTCTGATCTTAACTGATTGGAAGTGTTATCATGTACATTGTTTTGTCTTGGTATAAAAGATGGGCTACAGCAAATATTCTGCTCAATACCACATTTGCTTGTCAGTTGTTTGACCTTAACCAGTTGAGCATGTCCCTTAGTGGCTGACGATATGTGCATCTCTGATCACGAGCAGAAGTAGTGGGGGAGCATCATAGCCATGTGTTTAGAGGGATTCTTTGGGGTTTTGATAGTTCACCTCTGAAACATGGGTGGTTCTTTCAACATCCTTAAACAACCTTATTCAGGGACCGTTTGAGCGGGATGGGCTACTCAACAGAAAGAAAAAATTCTAACTGGGCCCCACCTGCAAGGTCATGTGCTGTTTATCTTGATATGAGATCACCATGTCGCGCACATATGGTTGTGATGCATGTGCCTGGTGTACCTTTATCAGACGGGTAGTCATGATGGGTATATTGGGTTTCGTATATTTTACCCCAGTGTCACTTTGATGGCATGAACTGCTCTCTCACTCAATAATAATAATAATAATAATAATAATAAATAATAATAATAATAATAATTGCCCCGATGCAGTACCAGGCAGTGGCTCTTGTGACTCCTGATCTTAACTGATTGGAAGTGTTATCATGTACATTATTTTGTCTTGGTACAGAAGATGGGCTACAGCAAATATTCTGCTCAATACCACAGATTTGCTAATGCCCTGATGCAGTACCAGGCAGTGGCTCTCATGGCTTCTGATCTTAACTGATTGGAGGTGTTATCATGTACATTGTTTTGTCTTGGTATAAAAGATGGGCTACAGCAAATATTCTGCTCAATACCACAGATTTGCTAATGCCCTGATGCAGTACCAGGCAGTGGCTCTCATGGTTTCTGATCTTAACTGATTGGAGGTGTTATCATGTACATTGTTTTGTCTTGGTATAAAAGATGGGCTACAGCAAATATTCTGTTCAATACCACAGATTTGCTTGTCAGTTGTTTGACCTTAACCAGTTGAGCATGTCCCTTAGTGGCTGACGATATGTGCATCTCTGACCACGAGCAGAAGTAGTGGGGGAGCATCAAAGCCATGTGTTGAGAGGGATTCTTCGGGGTTTGGATAATTCGCCCTTGGAAACATGGGTGTTTCATTCAACATCCTTAAACAACCCTTATTCAGGGACCCTTTGAGCGGGATGGGCTACTTAACCTGAAGAAAAGTCTAACTGGGCCCCACCTGCAAGGTCATGCACTGTTTATCTTGATATGAGATCACCATGTCGCGCACATACGGTTGTGATGCATGTGCCTGGTGTACCCTTATCAGACGGGTAGTCAAGGCGGCGAGCTGGCAGAATCGTTAGCACGTTGGACAAAATGCTTAATGGTATTTTGCCCGTCATTGCGTGCTGAGTTCAAATTCCGCCGAGATCGACTTGCCTTCAAACCTTTTAGGGTCGACAAATTAAGTACCAGTTGCCACTGGCCCTTTCCCTCAAAATTCCGGATCTTGTGCCTAGAGTAGAAAAGATTAGACGGATGGTCATGATGAGTATATTGGGCTTCCTTTATTTTACCCCAGTGTTACTTTGATGGCATGCGCAGCTCTCTTACTCAATAATGATGATGATGATGGTAATTTCTAAACTGGGTACAAGGCCAGCAGTTTTCAAAGCGAGAGATTTTAAAACTGAGTGTTTTATTTTACGTAATATATATATATATTATATATATATATATATATATATATATATATTATCTATATATATATATATCGGGAGATTCACAAAAAAACAAAAGACGACGACAAGTGGTCTAGACAAGAAACAAATGTATTAGTATAGCGCTCAGGAATAGAAAAAGTCTTTAACGTTTCGAGCCTACGCTCTTCCACAGAAAGGGACGCAGAAAGAAACAAGAAGAGAAACAGAGAATGCGTAGTGGCGAGCGATCAATCACGGCGAGAAAGATATGCCATAATATATATCTGGAAGATCC
>NW_021828834.1:0-2500 GCF_006345805.1 Octopus sinensis
GTGTATCTATATGTATAATATATGCACATTATTGAGATATATATATATATTTACATTTATATAGTTATTATATATGTATGCGTATGTACGCGCGCATGTATGTATATGTGTGTATGTAATATACATATATATGCATATATATATATATATACATATATATACATATATATATATATATATATATATTATATTATTATATATATATATTATTATTATATAGATATATATATATATATATATTATATATATCTAAATATAGTATATATATATATACGTATATATAAACATATATATATATATGTATGCGTATATTATATATATATGTGTGGTATACATGTGTGTGTGTTTGTGTGTATATATATATGTATGTGTGCGTATGTGCGCGCGCATGTATGTATATGTGTGTGTGTACATATACATATATATGCATATATATATATATATATGTATATATAAACATATATATATATGTGTGCGTATATATATATATATATATATGTGTGTGTGTGTGTGTGTGTGTATACATGTGTGTGTGTTTGTGCGTGTATATATATATATGTGTGTGCTTGTGTGTGTGTGTAGATATCAGTTCGCTCTTTTGATTTATTGATTAGTTCCTTGGCCTTTTCATTATTAAGAATCGATCAGTTAAGACGGATAAGGGCGTCAGTTCATTATGTACCCTTTCTCCACATTACCCCCCACCCCCACCCACCTAACCCCAGGGGACTATGGCGGATAATGCGAGATGGCGATAGTCGGCCCTGAAGACTAGAGGTGATGTCTGTGTGTCGTTGCTGAAGAACACTTTGTGGAATTGGCGAAATATGTTGAGTTGTTTTTTTTTGCCTGGAAGTCATTTCTGTGATTCTGGGCAGTTCCCGAGACTCTTGGGAATTTTCCAGTTTCCTTTTTTTTCTCTCTTTCTTTTCTTTTTCTTGCTTTTTCTTTCCCCCTTTTTTAATGTAGTTTTCTCATGACGGTTAAGTCCGTACAGAAGCGCCGCCTGCATGGACTCCGACGGCACATGTGCACGTGTATGCACGCACATGTAGAAGGTTTATGTATATCTGGTTGTATGTGTATACTACACTCTCAAATATGAATTCTCGCACGCACACACACGCACATACACACATACACACGTACACATATATATACATATATACATATGCGCACATATCTATCTACACATACATACGTACATACATATGTATATATATACGTATATATATATATATAAACACACACACACACTGCACAACACACGCACACACATGTATATATATATATATATATATATATATATATATATATATATATATCATGTGATCACGTGACCGACCAGGCTATAGATGTTGCTACACATCGCTGGTCACAATACGCTTCGCATTGTTTTAGCTTTCAAATGACGCCACCCCGCTGGCTAAGCGAGCAGGCCTACAGAAGAGTTTGAGTACGTTAACGTTTATTTTATTTGGCTAATCTTGAAACGTTAACGTACTCAAACGATCTATGTACTTGTGATATTTTTCTGTATTTACCTCCAAACCTTCGTGAGCTGTCTGGAGTAAACATTATCTGAGAGAAATTTTCTTTAAGTAGTAGAAATGCTAAGAAAATTTTTTTTGGCTGCTATTTCTACTAAGTTCAGTATGTGGCAAAAGTAATTTATTTTACTAAGCCCTAATATATAATATATATATTATATATATATATTATATATATATCGATCAGTTCAGATGATAAGGGCGTTAGTTCATTATGTACCTTTCTCCACATTACCCCCACCACCCAACCCCAGGGGACCATGGCAGATAATGCGAGATGGTGTGAAAGGCAGCAAAGATGTGTTACTAGTGTCATATAATAGGTTGTTGATAAATTCTGTAAATTCCCAAGCGACATTCACTTAGCATTTTCCTCGGATTCTTCGACTCAATCTTGGGCTTCCAGTGATTGACAGAACAGTTTATCAATGGCGTACAGTCACTCCTTGATAAGCAGCCAGAATCATTGTGATGTATAATTAAAGAAAAAAGAAATTGTTTAAGGGAAATAACTCGAGTGACACTTAAGCATGAGGAATTTCAAGTAACTGGAAATTTGTTGTTATATAACCTGCTGATGTGAAAAGATGCCGCACAAATAAAACAAAATTCAAATTTTGTGTAATAAGCTGCCTAAATATCTCAACAAAATACCTATTTCTTTACTACCCACAAGGGGCTAAACACAGAGAGGACAAACAAGGACAGACAAACGGATTAAGTCGATTATATCGATCCCAGTGCGTAACTGGTACTTAATTTATCGACCCCGAAAGGATGAAAGGCGAAGTCGATCTCGGCGGAATTTGAACTCAAAACGTAGCGGCAGACGAAGTACCTATTTCTTTATTACCCACAAGTGGCTAAACATAGAAGGGACAAACAAGGACAGACATTGGTATTAAGTCGATTACATCGACCCCAGTGCGTAACTGGTACTTATTTAATCG
>NW_021828835.1:0-7549 GCF_006345805.1 Octopus sinensis
CCACTGCGTGGCACCTTGCGCAAGTGTCTTCTACTGTAGCCTCGGACCGACCAAAGCCTTGTGAGTGGATTTGGTTGACGGAAACTGAAAGAAGCCCGTCGCATATATTTATACATATATATCTATATGTGTGTGTGTGTGTGTGTGTGTGTGTGTGTGTGTGTTTGTGTGTGTGTGTGTAGGGTTGTGTGTCTGTGTTCGTTGCCCCAACATCGCTTGACAACCGATGCTGGTGTGTTTACGATAGAATAAGTACTGGGCTTACAAAGAATAAGTCCTGGGGTCGATTTGGTCGACTAACGCGGTGCTCTAGCATGGCCACGCAGTGGGACTGAACCCGGAACTATGTGGTTTGTAAGCAAGCTACTTACCACACAGCCACTCCTACGCCTACGGCCATAGTAGAAGACATTTGCCCGAGGTGCCACGCAGTGGAACTGAACCCGGGACCATGTGGCTGGTAAGCAAGCTACTTACCACACAGCCACTCCTACGCCTACGGCTATAGTAGAAGACATTTGCCCAAGGTGCCACGCAGTGGAACTGAACCCGGGACCATGTGGCTGGTAAGCAAGCTACTTACCACACAGCCACTCCTACGCCTACGGCTATAGTAGAAGACATTTGCCCGAGGTGCCACGCAGTGGGACTGAACCCGGAACCATGTGGTTGGTAAGCAAGCTTCTTACTACACAGCCATATTTCTGCCTATAAAATGTGGTCAGTCAACGCTACAGAGATTAGAACGCTGTACTTCTCATATTCGTGTAGAGCGCTCTGTACCACTGAGCTAAACGAACCCCCTGAGACTAAGTTTCACTAATGCGGACGAGGATCATTTTGTGAATGACCTGAAATTGTCGGCTGGGTTCCTTGGTTAAAACGATAACGTGAAAGTAGGATTATGTGTCAAAGATTCCAGACAGTAGAGGGATCAGATTATCTTAATCTCATTTCAATAAAGTACATTTTGATAGTTTTCTTTAAAAAAAGAGAATTAGCAAAATTTATGGTGTTAGGATTGTTAGCTCATTAAATATCGAATACCATTTAATTGGGCGGGTATACACACACACACACACACACATACACACACACATACACACACACACACGCATACATACATACATAATTAAATATACACACATACATATATACACATACATAAATATGTCATGTACATGTATTTTGTATATATGAATGCAATCTGTATATATGTATGTATATATTTATATATACATACATACATATGGCGCAGGAGTGGCTGTGTGGTAAGTTGCTTGCTTACCAATCACGTGGTTCCGGGTTCAGTCCCACTGCGTGGCATCTTGGGCAAGTGTCTTCTGCTATAGCCCCGGGCCGAACAATGCCTTGTGAGTGGATTTGGTGGACGGAAACTGAAAGAAGCCTGTCGTATATATGTATATATATATATATATGTGTATGTGTGTGTGTCTGTGTTTGTCCCCCTAGCATTGCTTGACAACCGATGCTGGTGTGTTTACGTCCCCGTCACTTAGCGGTTCGGCAAAAGAGACCGATAGAATAAGTACTGGGCTTACAAAGAATATGTCCCGGGGTCGATTTGCTCGACTAAAGGCGGTGCTCCAGCATGGCCGCAGTCAAATGACTGAAACAAGTGAAAGAGTAAAAGAGTAAAGAGTAACTAAACACTTTCAAACTTCGTGGATCGTTGGCGATTCTTTTCCCTTCCGTCTTTCTTTTCTCTTGGACATTCCTCCGTCTCTTGTTACTGACGAAGAGCTTTTTGCTCGAAATGTAAAACCACCATTCTTGCTTTCCCCGAGCGTCTGCTTATATTTTGTATGTACCACGTCCTCGCATTGTTGCTTTTTCTTCTTGTGTTAGTTCTTCCTTTTTCTTGGGTGGGGGAGTTTTACTATGTGTGTCTGAGTGTGTGTGGATACAAATACACCCAAATAAACTATGTAACTTCAGTTGTACACACGCAAACAGTCACAGACACACACACGCAGACATGTTACATAATGTATTTTGTAAGGACTGTATCGGGTAACATCACGGCAACGCCTGGTTATTTTTTCAATTAAGTGAATATTTCCTTCAAGTGTATTCGGATTACAATATGAATGGACGCAGTGATAATGATGATAATGACGATGATGATGGTTGTGGTGGTGGCCATGGTGATGATGATGATGGTGGTGATGGTGATACTGATGACGACGACGACAATGATGGTGGTGATTTTGGTGGTGCTGCTGGTACTGAGGATGATGACGACGACGACGACTATGATGATGATGATGATGATGATGGTGGTGGTGGTGGTGCTGGTACTGATGATGATGACGATGACAATGATGATGATGATGGTGGTGGTGGTGGCGGTGGCGGCGGCGGCGGTGATGATGGTGGTGATGAAAATAGTGGTGGTGGTTGTTATGACGACGATGATATGATGACGATGGTGGTGGTGGTGGTGGTGGTGGTGGTTGCGATGATGATGATGATGATGATGATGATGACGATGACGACAGTAATTTCTTTAGTTGTTTCAATGTTACTTGTAGATTACTCGAAGGTAATAACGGTGGTGGTGGTGGTTGTGGTGGTGATGGTGGTGGTGGTGGTAATGGTGGCGGCGATGGTGGTGATGGTGGCGATGATAAAGACACCGAAGTGTGTGTATGTGTATGTGTGTGTGTGCGCGCCACAAAATAAGAGAGAGAGAGAAAGGAGAGAAAGAAACGCGCGCGTATTTGTATGTATATATATATATATATATATATATATATACATATATATATATATACATATATATATATACATATGTTAGTTAGTTAGTTAGTTAATTTGGCTCAAAAGCAAATAGCAAGGCCATGTAGGGGGACATGGAGTTAAGTACAGGGTGGTGTTCATGTAAAGAGTTCAGGCCATTTGAGGTCCAGGGAGGCTTTGAACAAAGCGGTCGTCGGCATCTTCACCATCTCATCTGGCAGCTTGTTCCACGGATCCGCAACCCGGACGGAGAAAGCTCCTCTCCTTCGATTGAGATGAAATCGTCGCAGGTAGAGCTTTTCGGAATGACCCCGCAGCCGACGCTCCGGAGCAGGAGTGAAGAACAGCTCTTTCGAGAGGTTACACTTCCCGCTTATGATGTTGTGGGCGAGAATGAGATCACCACGGCGGCGGCGTTTTTCAAGAGAATAAAGGTCGAGCGTCCTCAGCCTTTCTTCGTAGGACAAATTTTTGAGACCATGAACCAGGCGGGTAGCCAGCCTCTGGACTCTTTCGAGGTGCTGTATGTCTTTGAGGAGATAAGGAGAAGAGGCTTGAATCCCATACTCCAATATGGGTCTCACCAGCGTGACATAGAGTGGCAGGAATATGGCTGCTGTGAGCACTCCGAATGACCGTCGAATCAAAAACAGAATTCCGCGCGCTTTGTTGGCAGCAAGATTAATTGCAGAGAAGACTCTACGTGGCAGCGAAGTAATCGTGGGCGTGGAAAAAGTTGTGTGCATGACGAACTTCAGGACCGCATGATCACTCTTGGCAAGAGGGGCGCACACAGATACGTCTGACACTGATCTTGGATAGCGGGAGAATACCAGATCTAGCATAGATGGCTGCTGCCCAGACCGATGCCTTGTCGGATATTCAACATGTTGCGATAGAAAACAATCTTCAGCCACGTCAAGAAGGGCCTGGCCGAACCGGGAAGATGTTGTACAAATTGATGCGGGCCAATCGATCATGGGAGCGTTGAAGTCGCCTAGTACCAAGCAGTCATGCGAAGCTGAAACGAATCTTATCGCCTCGAGTAGATGAGCATCGTCCTGGGGGTCGGCTAGAGGCGGCCTGTAGACAGCCAACACGGGCAGGCAAAACTCAGATAGGCTCAGCTTGCAATAGACGGCATCGAATTTGGTTGTAGGTTGAGCATTTGTGGGTAGAATACCGCAGGACGGTTTGTGCTCAGACTTAACATACACAGCAACACCCCCACCTCGCCTTTTTCCTCTGTCACATCTGAAAAGGACGTAGCCCTGCAGGTGGATCTCTGAGTCCTTTACTGCTGGAGTCAGCCAAGTCTCGGTGATAGCTATCACATCAGGGGAGTCGCGTAGGGCCAGTGTAAATAGTTCACTGAACTTTGGGAATAAGGAGCACGAGTTGGTGTAGACGATGCTGAGCTGTGAAGTCTGAGGGGCGGGAGTTGGGGAACAAGCAGAATAAGGGCATCAGAGATAGCATCGTTGACGGGGGTATCAACTTCACTTCGATTTGCCCTCACATCACTTTCCTGTCAGCACTACAGCATGGGACCAGAGGTAGGACTTGATTATCTGTCCATCTTGGATTCGTAAACCCTTCTCTCCCATTTGTTTCCTCATCTTTAGCTCGGATATCAGGTTCCTCCGGCGAATTCTCTCTCTTAGTGAGTATTCCTCGCGAAAACCCATATTGGGGTCCTCCCAGGCATGCGTCTGAGCTCTGTTCAGAAAGACTGAAGCCTCCGATCAGAAGAAAAGATTACCCTTATTGGGCGTGGTCTAGTATCTGCGGTTGGGTTCGCTTGGAATCTTCCTAGCCGAGCGACCTTAAGAACACTGACATTTTCGTTCACAGAGACAATTTTTTCCAACCAAAATGGAAACAAAATTAATGTCATCTTTTAGGCGGTTTATGCCTGTATCACAGGTGGATTTCGCTTTGCCATATATTATTGCCGATCTTGAGTGGGCAAAAAGTTCTCTACTATGAGCTGCGGTATTCGATCTTCGTTGGAGGATTTCGAAAGAGTGGTTTCATAGCCATCGGACTTATGTCGGCCTGTGGGGTCGATCGGAATGGATTTAGTGGTCATAATTTTCCCGCCTGGTTTGGAACTGCACTGCCTCTTCTTCGGTTTGGGGGAGCACCACTCCCCAGATGAACCCACATCGAGATCGTTCAGAATTGGTTGAGCAATGGCATTAATGGGAAGGACAAGTGAAGGAGAATCCAAACAGATTTTATCGTGATCAGTTTTCATAGCCAAATCTGCCCCTCTGGAGTTTTGACTACGTTTCTTCTTTTGGGGAGAACAACGGTCTTCAGGTGGGTTTGAGTCTACGCTCCTCGAACTAGGTTGGGGAACCTCCGGGACCGAAAAGGCAGATGAGGAAGAATCCGCACAGGAACGATCATGTGCAGGAACGACCGCCGGTTCCTTCGCCTTCTTTGGTCGCTTCGATTTTGTTCCCTTCGGTTTGGACGTCTCCAGGAAGAAATCAAGGGTGACTCTGCGTCAACAGGAGACCGTTTATCGTGGTCAGGTTTCATAGCTAAATCCGCCCCACTGGAGTTTTGACGACGTTTTTCTCATTGGGGAGAACAACGGTCTTCAGGTGGGTTTGAGTCTACGCTCCTCAAATTAGGTTGGGGAACCTCCGGGACCGAAAAGGCAGATGAGGAAGAATCCGCACGGGAACGATCATGTGCAGAAACGACCGCCGGTTCCTTCGCCTTCTTTGGCCGCCTCGATTTTGTTCCCTTCGGTTTGGACGTCTCCAGGGAAGAAATCAAGGGTGACTCTGCGTCAACAGGAGACTGTTTATTCAGTAAGAGAGCAACAACAGACTTTAGGTGCTCAACCTCTTGTTTGAGCAACAGCACTGTTCGTTGAGCTGACTGTTGGTAGGACCATCATCTTGATGAGAAGCCCTACTTGCAGATCTCAGTTTCGATGCGTAGGTAGCTGACATGATGGATGGTTGACTAAAAACAATCCTCTATGGGCTCTAGGAGAAATCGGGGTTAAATCAGGAACAAAAACAGGTGCAATCCTTGTAGGAGTAGGCACAGCAGACTAAAACTGAGAGAGTTTGGGCTGAGCCGAATCACAATCCAAGATTGAAAGCAGACGGTGCAACGAGTCGGGAACCCTTCCTAATTGTCTGAAGCAGCTTTAGGATAAGGGATAGTATGTCCAAACTTTAGAATATTGATATGCATGTAACATGTTCCACACGATTAAATATCACTTGACGTGCCATTTAGTACTTAATATATATAATATATATATATATATATTATATAATATATATATAATATATGATATATGATATATATATTATATACATATATGATATACATATATATATGTATATATATATAATTAATATAGATTATATAATATATATAATATATATATATATATACATATATATATACATATATATATGTATATATATATATATATATATATATATATATATATATATATATAATATATATATACAATATATATATGTATATATATAATATATATATGTATATATATTTATACATATTTTTTTCTTTTTTGATTTGTTTCAGTCATAAATTTCGACATTTTATATTTTTTATTTTGCGCATGCGCATTGTTTACTTTTGAGTTTTGTCGACTAAACAGTATAGTAAGGTCAGTAGGGCAGCGTCTGTGGGGGGGAAAACAGCACCATGACGCAATTCGCTCTGCCATAAATTTGGTAACTCATGCTGTACAAACATTTCAGAGCGTTTGGCTGTCAAGCTGAGGACAGTGCGGAGGTTTGGGAAAGATTTAGGTGAGTCTAATGGTGATTACGAAGGTATGGCAGCTCGGAAAACACACTCTGATCGTTCTCTTAAGAAAAGAACACATGAATTTGTTGGTGAGATCTGGGCTATGACTGATAACAATCCCTCCGAGTCAATCAGGCTCATTGCCAGGGATATGGGAGTGTTCGAGTTTCTTATCAGGCTGGTTGTGCATGAAGACATTCGATATTCTGCATACAAGATGAGAAAGGGCCAGTTTTTATCCCAAGCCATCAACAAGAAGAAAGACCGCACTACGAGGCTTTTGAACAAACTTAAGCATCCCTTCCTACTGAACATGCTTTGGTTTTTCTCAGATGAGAACAATTTCTGCCAGGATCAGATGGTGAACACACAGAACAACCGTTTGCTTGCTGTGTCCCCAAAACATGTACAAAGAGTGATAAAAATCAAACATCCAGTCAACATCATGGTGTTTGGAGTGATCACTAATAATGGCCACGTTATGCTTCCATTCATCTGGCCTCAGACTCAACACGGAGGCCTACATCAAGTGTCTGGAGGACTTAATGCTGCCCTGGGTCAAGAGGGTGGCTGCTGGAAGACTATATGTCTGGCAATGGGAGTCTGCACCCTGTCACGTAAGCAGGAGAATCTAGACATGACTGTCAGACAATTTCTACAACCATATCACCCCTAACATCGCTCTTCCACAGAAAGGGACACAGAAAAAACAAGGAGGGAGAAAAAATGTGTGTAGTGGCGTCTGACTCGGACAGAATATATATGTATGTATGTATGTATGTATGTATGTATGTATGTATGTATGTATGTATGTATGTATATACACATACATACAACATACATACATACATCCATACATACATACATACATACATACAATACATACATACATACATACATATATGGAGTGGCCTGTGTGGTAAGTAGCTTGTGCGGCACCTTGAACAAGTGTCTTCTGCTATAGCCTCGGGCC
>NW_021828836.1:0-2500 GCF_006345805.1 Octopus sinensis
TGTATCTGTTTCTTAAACGCATGTAAATATATTCTAATAAATTTCAAATTACATTATATATCTTCGTACATGTATTGGGTTGTCTGAAAAGTTCTTGCCAATTTATTGTAGCTTACCTTTCGGCTTATTTTAGAACATAGTTGAGTCCATAAAATAGGATTTGACTACACTTCCATTTAGAGCACAGTTTACGCTATCTTTTCGTGGAAGAAGGTTTATGTTCCTATAACCTGTGTTAATTCTTTAAAATGGAAGATAAGAAAGTTCCTTTTCGAAATTTGATGCTTTGGGAACCAGATAAAAATTGCTGCAGCTCGGCTGGGACGTGTTACCCCACCCTCCATATTCATCAGATATTGCTCCTTCGGATTTCCACTTATTCAAGTCTCTGCAGAATTGTCTTAATGGTAAAAATTTCAATTCCTTGGAAGACGTAAAAAGATACCTTGATGAATTCTTTGCCATGAAACCACCCCAATTCTGGGAAGAGGGTATTTTCAAGTTAAAGGAAAGATGGAGACGCATTGTGCAACCAAATGGTTCATATTTGGTTGATTAAAAATGTAATGGCAAGTATTTATTAACCTTTTTCTTTCCTTTAAAAATCGGCACGAACTTTCCGGACAACCCAATACTTCGTTGGTTACGGCGACGAAGGTGTCATTTGATTCGATTAACCGAAGAGCGAGTTCGTGAAAGGAACATACAAGTGGCTGAGTACTCCACAGATATGCATAAGCTTAACTTAGTTCTCAGGGAATTCCGCCTGACAGAGAATGTGATAAGGCAGGCCCTTTGAAATACAGGTAATACACATTTTTGTCTGTTGTTTGGAGTTGAGCAACGTGAAAAAAAGTGTAATGCTCAAGGACACAACCTTTTGATTGTGAGCCGTATATCCTTAACAACTGAGCCACGCGCCTTCATAAATTCTCTTAAATAATGAGATAAAAAAACAAGCAATATTTTTTGGTTCGAGAAACAATACTATCATATATTTCTTTACTACCCACAAGGGGCTAAACATAGAGGGGACAAACAAGGACAGACAATGGCTTAAGTCGATTACACCGACCCCATCGCGAAACTGGTAATTTATTTATCGACCCCGAAAGAATGAAAGGCAAAGTCGACCTCGGCGGAATTTGAACTCAGAACGTAGCGGCAGGCGAAATACCGCTAAGCATTTCGCCCGGCGTGCTAACGTTTCTGCCAGCTTGCGGCCCTAAGAAACATAATACTATTACAGGAATGTTTTCAGTTACACTCATAAATATAGACGTACATGTGAGTGAGTGAGTGAGTGAGAGAGTGTGTGAGTGAGTGAGTGAGTGTGTGTGTGAGTGAGTGAGTGAGTGAGAGAGTGTGTGAGTGAGTGAGTGAGTGTGTGTGTGTGTTGTGTGTGTGTGTATGTGTGTGTGTGTTGTGTGTGTGTATGTGTGTGTGTGTGATCATGTGTGTACATAAACGCATAACATCAGGCACTCACGCACTGACAAATACATAATGCTCACTAGATTGATTTTCAAGGAAACAATTATAAATCGAAAATATAACAGGACTTGCATATTCCGTTCTTCTGGGTTATAATTGCAGAATTTCTGCGGATTATTAGGGATTTTCAGACATGAGTTTGATATAATCAAAAATCTCCATATTACTATCTATCTGATAACCTTGACCGTGAATGAGCTTTATAGGACAAACTAAAGGGTTAAGACCTAAATGAAATTACACACACACGCACGCACACACGCACACACATACACCGACACACACATTAATACAGACACACAAACACAGAAACAGACACGCACACACAGAAACACACACACACATACAGACACGCGAAAATATACGGCTGATAATTACAAGGAATCTAAAATTTAATCGATTAACCTCTGACTAGAATTGCAGGCCTTGCGCCAAAATTTGAAAACAATATATATATATATTTGCGCGCGCGCGTGTGTGTGTGTGTGTCTGTGTGTTCCTCCCCCAACCGCTTGACAACTGCCGTTGATGCGTTGAGGTCCGTTGATGCGTATATATATATATATATATATATATATATATATATATGTATGTATGTATGTATGTATTATAGCTAAACCTTCAAATCTTACTGCTTCCTTTACTGTTTTGTTCCTCCTTACTATCTTCTCATACTCTTCGACTCATCTTTTCCAGAACTTTCGTCTATCCTCTTATTAATCTCCATCTATTTCCGAATCTCCCCATCCTCTTCTATCTAACAGTCTCTCTCTGTTTCTTTCTCTCTCGCTCTCTCTCTCTCTCTTTCCTCCCTCTCTTTCTCCCTCTCTCTCTCTCCCTCTTACCCCCTCTCTCGCTCTTCGATCATCTTCCAACCCAACCCTCGTTTCCTTTCTGTTTCTCATAACTGTCACCGTTTCTTTCACGGTTTCATTGTTATAACGTTTTAAGACCGGCGTCTCAATTTCACCCCTAGCAACCAGCTCATTACTATCACCCTCTTTAT
>NW_021828837.1:0-7609 GCF_006345805.1 Octopus sinensis
AATATAATATATTTATACTATAAAATTGGATTTAATCCTGAATATAATTTTTCCCAGTAACTTTGGATTTATTCCCTAATATTATACATATATATATATATATATATATATATATATATATATATGACGGGCTTCTTTCAGTTTCCGTTCACCAAATTCACTCACAAGAGTTTGATGGCCCAAGGCAACAGTAAACACACTTGCCTAAATAGCCTCACACGCTCTTTCTCTCCTTCTCTCTCTCTCTCTCTCTCTCTCTCTCTCTCCTGGTGTGTTTATGTCCGCGTAACTTAGCTGTTCGGCAAAACAGATCGATAGGATAAGTACTCGGCTTACAAAGGATATGTCCCCGGATTGATTTGTTTGACTTATGAGACTTGAGAGACGTATGTGGGTGTATATAGAGTTGTTTACTGGGATAGAAGTATAATTTTTTTTTTATAAAAGCGACTTCAGTTGTTAATGTTAAGTCAAGTGTAACAACACTCTTCGCTTATTGTGGCATAAGTCACACAAACACCTTTTCTTCGATTCGCACACACACAGGCACACCTGTTTCATACTAACAATTACTACTAGAGACACACTCAATGACTTGTTAGTAATATTTATAACTATTCCTTGGTAATTTACATTCTGGGTTCGAATCCCGTCACCTTTTATCATTTGAGGGTCGATACAATTCTCTCAAGATTAACTTTGGCGTCGATATAATTAATTAGCAAAAGTTAAAACCTTATAATTGTAGTAAGCAGAATTATTTGTAGCTCGAGGTGCACCTTGTAGATGATTATTCTATTTATATAAGGACGTAGGGTGTAGGCGCGTGGCTTAGTGGTTAGGGTGTCAGCATCATGATCGTATGATTGTGGTTTCGATTCCTGGACGGGGCGACGCTTTGGGTTCTTGAGCAAAACACTTCATTTCACGTTGCTCCAGTCCACTCAGCTGGCAAAAATGAGTAACGTTGCGATGGACTGGCGACCCCTCCAGCTGGGGAACACATGCGCCATTGAAACCGGGAAACCGGGCCCATGAGCCTGTCTAGGCTTTAAAAGGGCGAATTTATTTTGTGGAGGCGCAATGGCTCTGTGGTTAGGGGAGCGGACCGCGGTCGCAGGATGGCGGTTTCGATTACCAGACCGTGTGTTGTGTGTGTTTATTGAGCGAAAACACCTAATGCTCCACGAGGCTCAGGCAGGGTGTGGTGGCGAACCCCTGTTCTACTCTTTCGCCCCAACTTTCTTCCTGTTTCTTTGGTAACGCTGTGATGGACTGGCGTCCCGTCCAGCTGGGGAACACATATGCCACATAAACCGGGCCCATGAGCGCTGACTAGGCTTGAAAAGGGCACATAAAAAGATGCGGACAGAGAATGGCACAGAGAGAACGAGTGTGAGTGTGGGCAAAACAATCTCATAAACCCCACTCCCAAGGAAGAGAAACTATGAGTTACTTCTACACGTCCTCTTGGAGATTATGGGAAGTTAATTTCATATGTGCCCCTATCCAACTCCCGCATCTGGAGCCCACTTCTCTCTTAACTTCCATACCACTGTATCTATTCTTGGCCTTTACTTTGCACGGGTTGTACCCTAAGTATTTCTGTTTTACTTCCATCAAATCAGTTATGGTCATTTCCACCATGGTAACAAGCTCCTATCTTCTTCCTTACTAATTCTTCAGATCCTTTCAACCAAAACAGCTTCGTCATCAACATTTATTCTTGTTAGATAGTAACATTATCTTTAATATATTTTATATGTCTTGTATATATATAGATATATGTGTGTGCGTGTATATATATAATACTATGGCACTCCGTCGGTTAAGACGAAGAGGTTTCCAGTTGATCCAGTCAACGGAGGACTACTCGTGAAATTCTTTTCTACTCTAGGCAAAAGGTCCGAAATTTTAGGGAAGGGGGCCATCGATTAGATCTACACCAGGACGGAACTTGTACTTGATTTATCCACCCCGAAAGGATGAAAGGCAAAGTCGACCTCGGCGGAATTTGAACTCAGAAAGTAAAGACAGACGAAATACCTATTTCTTTACAACCGAAAGGGGGCTAAACAGAGAGGGGACGAACAAGGACTGACAAACGGATTAAGTCGATTATATCGATCCCAGTGCGTAACTGTTCCTTATTTAATCGACCCCGAAACGATGAAAGGCAAAGTCAACCTCGGCGGAATTTGAACTCAGAACATAGCGGCAGACGAAATACTGCTAAGCATTTCGCCCGGCGTGCTAACATTTCTGACAGTTCGCCGCCTTAGACTCTTCGTGAAATTATATGCAAGTAGCTGAGTAGCTCCACAGACACATGTACCCTTAACGTAGTTCTCGGTGAGATTGCGTGACACATAGTGTGACACGGCAGCCCCCTTTAAAATAAAGGTACAACAGAAACAGGAAGACAGCGTGAGAGAAAGAGTTGTGTGAAATAATACAGCAGGGTTCGCCACCAGCCCATGCTGGAGCCTCAAAGAGCTTTAGGGTTTTAGTTTAATGAACACTTGCGACGAGTTGGACTCCAATTCACATTTTTTGGCAAGAATGACTCACCCTGCGATGGATTGTTGTCCCGTCCATATGCGGAATATATATGCCAAGGTAGACTGTTCCCATGCGTCTAGCTGCCACAACAGAGTAACTTTATTTACTATTTATATATGTATATATATGTGTATGTATATGTGCGTATATATGTATGTATTTTCTTGCTTTTTAAGTCTAGTAGTTATTCTATCGGTACCTTTCGCCGAACCGCAAAGTTACGGGGACGTAAACACAACAGCATTGGTTGTGAAGCGATGGTGCGGTGTCAAACACTAACACAAACACATATATATACATCCGATGGGCTTCTTTCAGTTTCCGTCTGCCAAATCTACTCACAAGGATTGGGTCAGCCCGTGGCTATAGGATAAGACACTCACCAAAGGTGCCTCGAAGTGAGATTGAACTCAGAACAATGTGGTAGGTAAGCAATCTTCTCACCACACAGTCACGTGTCACTTTTCAACTTTCTATATATGAATGTATATATATGTCTATATAAATATATTGTTATGAGCACACGTACATCGAGAAATGGATATATATACATATATATATATATATATATAATATATATTATATATATATATATATATATCAATATATATATATATATACATATACATATATATATATACATATATATATATATATACACACATACATACATGCACAGATATATACAGAAACACAAACGCAACAAAATCGAAGTAGTCGCCACACGCATGCACGGGCACACACACACACAAAGCGTCACTTACTGCTATGTCTTGATAAGCACATATCCTGTTGGTATTATTTATAGTTATTTGCTGGGAGCCTACATTCTGGGTTCGAATTCTATTATTCAACACTAAATTATCATTTCAGGGTTGACGAAATAACAACTATGAAACTACATATATATATAAGTATGTATGAAAGTATATATTCATCCACTCTCACTAATGAGGGTGGGTAAATGTATGTATATATATATATATATATATATATAGACATATATATTTGCATGTATATATATATATATATATATATATATTCATATATACATACATATATACATACATATATATATATATATATATACACACATATATACTTGCATGTATATATATATATATACATACGCATATACATACATATATATATATATACACACACACACACATATATATATATATGTACATGTAAATATATAGATATATATATACACACATATATACATGTATATATATATACACACACACACACACACACACACACACACACACACATATATATATATATTATATATATATATATAGATAATATATATATATATATTGTTAAAATCATCATAGCATATATATATATATATATAGACATATATATTTGCATGTATATATATATATATATATTCATATATACATACATATATATATATATATACACACATATATACTTGCATGTATATAAATATATATATACATACACATATACATACATACATATATATACACACACACACACATATATATATATGTATATGTAAATATATAGATATATATATACACACATATATACATGTATATATATGCACACACACACACACACACACACACACATATATATATATATATATATATATATATATATATATATAGATAAATATATATATATATATTGTTAAAATCATCATAGCATATTTCTAAGGAGTTGTTTTGCTGCTATTTCTAGCATTTAAATTGTCTTCCACAACGTCCTTCTTTAGTGGGAGAGTGAGAAATAGTCAAACAGACAGAGAGTGAGAAAGAGTCAAAAAGAGAGTGAGAATGAACATTGAACAGCTTTATAGAGAGGGGGATTAGATAAACTAGATTGTCTACCTGTTTTATTCTCTCCCTCACTCTAAGTCTAATTATATATGTATCTATTTCTCCCTCTGCCTTTCATTCTATCTATTTCACCCTCTCTTGATCTCTTATTCTATTTCTCTTCCACTCTCTCTCTCTCTATCATTCTCACCCACGCATTTTCTTGTCGCTTTCCATAAAATTTTAAACATGGAGAGTAGACAAAAATTTAGATTTCAATACATATGGCTTCTATTCGTCTGAATTGTTCAAACACGCCCCAGCTGGAACATGTTATATACATATACCACATATAATAATACACAAATCATGTATATATATACACGAAATTATTAAAATTATGAAAAAGAGTATCTAAGAGATACCATCATACTAGACATAGCAGCCAAAACTTGAGTCTAAAACCACCTTAAATGTTCACACCAGGAGAGTTTTGGCCCACTGTATGACACCTTGGGCAAGTACCTTCTTCTATGTGTGTGTGTATGTTTCCATTTGCCTTTACTGAAAATTGCTCAGCAATGAACGATTAGATTATCATTTTCCCTGTTAATAGACAAACCATTGGAATAAGTGATCCCTTGAACAACAGGTAAGGGTTAATAACATGAAGGGGATCCAGATGCAGAAAGAACGGATCAATAATATACACACACACACACACACATACACACACAAACGTATACACACACACACATTCAGTTTTAATTTATAGACACACATTAATTTACAGGGTACAACCTAAGACGAGTGGCCCCCGTGCGCGCAATCGTGTACAAGCGCATCCGAGGAAGCTAGTCGTGACTAGTCGATCCTTACTTTGTGTTATTGTGTTTCATTTACTTTGCTAGGTAGTCGTTGTAGGATCGACTAGTCACGACTATCTAGCGCGTGTGCGCGAGTAAACGAGTGCGCGCACCAGGACCACTCTTCTTAATTAAATGGTATCTAGTTTCCACAGCGGAGAAATCCACCCTTGTTAAAACATCTACACAAAACCCCACCATTTCAGGCTGACTTAACAGAGACCCTACTCTGTGTTACCTCCATCTCTGTCCCCCACAAAGCGGCCACGCCCTTGTAAGTTTCGTAACGAAAAACAAAAGCATTAATTTCCTGATCTCATAATTGGATCACGCACTTTTACGATAATTAATATCGTATCATTAATTTATAGACACACAGACAGAGTTTAAGATGAAAGGATGTTCATTCAAGCGTTAAATGGTCCCAAATGAAATAAAAATGAATTTACCTTAGTTTAGTTTTAAACGGTTGCAACGGATCCGGGGTCCCAATTAATTTCAAATTTTCTGTTGCCGGATCTAAGTTCGATGGCAAGTAAGCGGAGATAACTCTCGAAATATAAGCGGGGTTGGGGTATGTGTTAAGTAGCCTGCGTACCAAGCACATGGTTCCGTGTTCAGTCCCACTGCGTCGCACCTTGGGCGAGTGACTTCTACTATAGCCTCGGCCGACCAAAGCCTTGTGAGTGGATCTGGTTGACGGAAACTGAAGAAAGCCCCGTCGTAAATATGTACATGTTTGGCCCGAGACTATAGTAGAAAACACTTGCCCAAGCTGCCACACAGTGGGACTGATCTCGGAACCAGGTGGTTGGTAATCAAGCTACTTACCACTCAGCCACTCCTATGCCTACAGTCTCAAAGACTGACAATTATTTTAGAATTCTCTATCTTATATTTTGTTTACACGCCCCCATACATATATATATATATATATATATATATATATATATATATATATATATATATATATATATATATATATATATATATATATATATATATATATATATACGTAAACTCTATTTCCAGTCCTTCTACATTTGTATTTCTCAAGATTCAAGACAAGAAAATTTTTTTTACCTTATTTCAAATGGTTTCGAGACGCGTGGTTCCAAGTGTCCTTACGAAGCGAGCTGTAATGATGTGTTTGTTACTTATTTAATAATCAGGAGGTGACTACTCTGATTCAATTTCGTGCCACACCCTGACTAACACGAAATCTTTTATTCAAATTTGAATGCTCTTTACAATTTGTCATGTCAAAGTATTATTCAATTCATTTCGTATGACGTAACCTCTCCATAATTGTCTGAAAACCTATGTGCATATATATATATGGATAAGAATATATATATATATGCGTATGTGTGTGTGTGTACATATGTACGTAGATTATATAAAACCCACTTAAATCTTGTCAAACCAGTTTTCTTGTTAAATTTTCATACACACACACAAAACACAGCAACACCCACACAGACTTTGGAAATGTGACTGATCCTGTGATTAAGTCATTTTGTGCTCATGATTTCGAATTCCAGCTTTGAGGTCCTGAAACAAATACCTAATTTCAAATTGTTCCAGTCAACAGAGCTGAAAATAAATAACCCTGTGTTCGACTGGTTCCCTGTTTAGGGAGAATGTCATTGTCTTGGTCACTTATAAACCTTAGTCCTGAAAACAGCGTCAAGAATTGCAGTGTGACCAGCAAGAAATAATGACGTCCGATTATCCGGACGGTTGAGTGACTATATAAATATATTATGCATGTATGTATGCATGTATGTGTGTATGTATGTATGTATGTATGTATGAATGCATGTATGCATACATGGTTATCTATGTATTATGTGTATATGCATGTATGTATGTGTTATATATGTATGTATGTACGTATGTATATATGTATGTGTGTGTATATGTATGTATTATGTGTATAAGTATGTATATGTAAGTGTTACGTATGTATGCAAGCATGTATATATATATATATATATATATATATATATATATGCATGTGTATATATATATATATATATATATATATATATATATATGTATTATCTGAAAATGTATGTATGTATGTGTGTATGTATGTATATGTGTACGAATGTATGTTTGCATACATGGGTATATATGTATTATGTGTATATGCATGTACGTACGCGTTATATATGTATGTACGTACGTATGTATAAATGTATTACGTATGTATGCAAGCATGTATATATATATATGTATGCATGTGTATATATATAGAAACGTTAGCACGCCGGGCGAAATTCGTAGCCGTATTTCATTTGTCGTTACGTTCCGAGTTCAAATTCCGCCGAGGTCGACTTTGCCTTTCATCCTTTCGGTGTCGATAAATTAAGTACCAGT
>NW_021828838.1:5000-7488 GCF_006345805.1 Octopus sinensis
TCTCATGGCTTTTGATCATAATTGATTGGAAGTGCCATCATGTAAATGTTTTGTCTCTGTATAAAAGACGGGTTACAGCAGATATTCTGCTCAATACCACAAATTTGTCAGTTGCTTGACCTTAACCAGTTGAGCCTGTCCTTTAGTGGCTGACGATATGCGCATCTCTGATCACGAGCAGAAGTAGTGAGGGAGCATCATAGCCATGTGTTGAGAGGAATTCTTCGGGGTTTGAATAATTCACCTCTGGAAACATGGGCGTTTTGTTCATCATCCTTAAACAAACCTTATTCAGGGACCTTTTGTGCGGCATGCACTACTCAATCTGAAGAAAATTGTAACTGGGCCCCATCTACAAGGTCATGCGCTGTTTGTCCTGGTATAAGATCACCATGTCGCTCACATATGGTTGTGATGTATGTGCCTGGTGTGCCCTTATCAGACGGGTAGTCATAGTAGGTATATTGGGCTTCGTATATTTGTACCCCAATGTTACTTAGATGGGATGCATTGCTCTCTCACTCTAACCCTTAAGGGTTCACGAAAAGCATTGGGGAGAGTATCAGACAATGCAATGCGGAGTTATAAAAGAGGCATGTAAAAAGTAAAAACAAAACTAACAATATACAATTATAACCAAAATTCCCGAAAAGAGGGAGACTTCCTAGGGCTGTAATAACAATAACAGTAGCAGCAACTGTAGTAACAACAACAACAACAACGACGACGACTACAACAATAACAATTTCTTTTATTTGCCAACAGAGCGAAGGATGAGGGAGGACAATACAAAGACAGACATAAAATGTCGGCCATTAGATAAAGGAACACTGCCTTATTAAAGGTAGGTGATGAGGCGATCCACACGGTGGATTCCATCGGTTTGAAATTTTGGCACAAGGCCAGCAATTTTTGGGGAGGGGTAAGTCGATTACATCAATTCCAGTACTCTACTGATACTTATTTTATTGACCCCAAAAACATGAAAGGCAAAGTTAACCTCAGCGGAATATTTATTCAGAACGTGAAGACGGACGCAACACTGCCATGCATTTTGCTCGACGAGTACCTGACTGAAAAGAAAAAGGTCATTCTAGTGAATATATAATGACATGTCCACGAGCCTTGTATCGGGAAATCATTCATGAGGACAGGCACTACAAGACAACTATGTGTGTCGGTACGATAATGATTGGTACTTCGGAGTGGCAATTATGTTTCAGCTGAACACTCTGATATTAGTGTAAAGTTCTTTCGTCCTAAAGGCTCCGCCAGTCAATTTTTCTGGCTAAAAAAATATTTGTTGGATTTCAGTAAAAGACATAATTGTAAACGTCGATCCTTCTTTTGGAAACATTACTAATCGGTTCAATAATATTTCATGCAATGATATTAAACATTTACAAAGTTTGATATACGTATTAACCTAGCAAACTGTATTTGATTTATTTCGCTTTCTATGTTATGTTTGACATTTTACACGTTTTACTAATTTTTATTCAGCTTTGGAGGAAAAGCACGGTCTAAGGAAACTTTTATGGTTGTCCCACCAACTCTCAATATAGGACTAGAAGAATCTTTCTTCTTTTTGACCCCCTGAATCTATAAAGGTATTATAAATGTATGAAGTTCCATTGATCAATCACTTCATAATTTTTGTATAGCCAAGAAGTCAGTATCAAAAGATTTCCAGGTTCTAAAGTTTTTCTAGTTGTCGCACATTGATTTCCGCGGTTCTGAACTACCTACCATAATGGTAATTTTCATTTTGACCCATTTTCAAGGGATAAAACTTCATATTTAGAGTAGATCCAAATGCTGTATTTTCAGATTTTTATACTCACCGTTAGGTATATGTTTAGAATATATATAGTTTTATATAGTTTCATCTTAGTGATAAGAAGTTATCCTGGTACAAAACTGGATACAATTTTCAAACCTTGTCACTTTGTTGTTATTGACTGCTCACCCTGCACCACGTTGCACAAGAAAAAAGGCGTCTGAGTAAATGAATTCGGGTGTTCTACTAAGATGTCAGACCTTGTGCATCTTTATTAGATATATTCTTTAATGCATTTGTCATATTAAATTCGAGTCTATATCCTTTTATAGTTCGGTCTGTTATTACCAAGACTAGTTCACATTTGTTGCTGTGGGGATCATGATCCCACTTACCTCCTCCCGGACACTTCTCCTTTAGCCTTGTGCCTCTCAAGGATCTAAACTTGGTTAATGCATATTTGTGGCTTGCATTTCTCGGTTATGTGTCTCGAGATGTGTTTGCTCATGCATGTTCCCCTTAGGTGCATCTATGGATTGCAACTATAGTGTGACCTCATGTGTTACCGTATACTGAAACATACGTAACAGACAAAATAAAGGAATACTATGTTCGAGCCCATATACTCTTCTGTCATTATTGATGCACTCTGTGTATTACTTTATAGCCCATCTCTGACGGCACAGGACCCCTTATGAACACGTGACA
>NW_021828840.1:2500-7341 GCF_006345805.1 Octopus sinensis
GTACTACTGCTTTACTTCTATTAGCCAATGAGGGCACCTCTACGTGGTGGCTCGAGGGTTTAAGAATAGCAGCCAAATCAAACACTACGGTCTTATGAAAGGAATGGTCCCATTCGATATCCCAGTCTTACCCATAAAACCCATCTGAAGTGCCTTTGGTCATAGCTCTGCTCGATCAAAACTCACCTGTGGATAATACTACTAATGCAATTAATAATAATAATAATAATAATAATACTATCACTAGTTCGGTTAATTATTTGTTGAAGAAGACAGCGAGTTGATAGAATCGGTACCGTTCGAACAAAATGCTTTGCAGAATTCCCTCCGGCTCTTCACTGCTGAGATCAAATTCCGCCGAGGGCGAGTGATTTGGCCAAATTATTAAAGGATCGAATCAGACTGTCTTGCACTATTTGTTCAGTTGCTTTACGTTCTGAGTTCAATTTCCATCCAGTTAAAGCCAGCTTTTCATCCTTCGGCGGAGGGGGTTTGATAAAATCAAGTACCAGTCAACTATTGGGGTAGATTATGTCGACTGTTTCTTCCGTCCATGACCTAATTTGGTTTTTAAAATTATGTTAGGTATTCCCGATGAAGGTATGCAACTAAATGTTAGTTTCAGAAGGGGTTGGCAGAAATATTATGATGCGTGTAATAATTGCCAATTTAAATCCGGTTGATTTCTCCAGGAAGGCTTTAATTCGTACAGAGAGACGGCGAGAGAAAATATAAGAAAGATAAAGAGAGATTTAGTCTAAAAGTGAGTGTAAATATTAGCTAAAGAGTGCTACACACACAGTGAGAGAAAGAGAATAATTGAGATGGGGTAGGAGGGAGAGAAGGAGGAGAGGGATTTTACGTGTGTGTTTGTGTGTGTACATAAAGTGGTTGGCATTTGGAAGGGCATCCAGCTATAAAAATCATGCCAAAACTAACTTCGCCTGTACTGGTGCCACGTAAAAAGTACTGAGTCCACTCTGCAGGGAGGTTGGTGTTAAGAAGGGCATCCAGCTGTAAAAACCCTACTAAAACAGACACAATAGCATAGGGTCAGCTTCTGTAAACCGTCCTACTCATGCACGTGTAGAAGATGGACGTTAAACGACGACGACGATGATGATATATGTGTGTGTGTGTGTGTGTGGTGTGTGCAGAGAGAGAGAGAGAGAGAGAGAGAGAGAAAGAGAGAGAAAGCGAAAGAGATAAAGTGAGAGAAAAAGAGTAAGAGTGTGTGTGAACTTCTATAATGTGAAATCGACACGGAGAGTAAGTTTGTTTTCATTTGTCTTTTTTTTTTCTTCTACTTTTTCGATATTGCTCAATTTAATTTCGAGCCAATATTTATATTTTCCTTTTGAAAATTAGCATTCATTTCAGCATCTTGGACAAGTACCAAGAATTTAATAAAAAAAGTTAAATCATAATTGTTGCAGGTATTCCATATTTCGGGAAATTAGTCAGAGTGGTAGACGTATGCTTCCATAATTACCCATGGAAAGTAATACTATAGCAACGGCAGCGGCGGTGGCAGCAGCAGCAGCACCAGTAATAATAATAATAATAATAATAATGATAATAATAATAATAATAATAATAATAATAATAATAATAATAATAATAATAATAATAATAATAATTTCTACTACAGGCACAAGGCCTGAAATTTCGGGGGAGGGGACTAATCGAGTACATCGACCTCATTGTTTCACTGGTACTTAATTTATCAACCCTGAAAGGATGAAAGGTAAAGTCGACCTCGGCGGATTTTGAACTCAGAACGTAGCGGCAGACGAGGTATCGCTAAGCATTTCGCCCGGCTTGCTAACGACTCTGCCAGCTCGCTGCCTCAGTAACAGTAACGTTAGGGCTACAGCAAACATTCTGCTCAATACCACAGATTTGCTGTCAATTGTTTGGCCATCACCAGTTGAGCATGTCCCTTAGTGGCTGACGATAAGTGCATCTCTGATCACGTGCAGAAGTAGTGGTTGAGCATCATAGCCATGTGTTGAGAGGAATTCTTTGCGGTATGAATAATTCTGGAAACATGGGTGTTTCGTTCAACATCCTTAAACGACCCTTATTCAAGGACCGTTTGAGGGGGATGGGCTACTCGACCAGAAGAAAGTTCTAACTGGGCCCCATCTGCAAAGTCATGCACTGTTTATTTTGATCACCATGTCGCAGATATGTTGTGATGCATGTACCTGGTGTACCCTTATATATATACTATATTTTACCCCACTGTCTCTTTGATGGTATGCGTTGTTCTCTCACTCAGTAATAATAATAATAATAATAATAATAATAATAAAATAATAATAAAATAATAATAATGATGATGATGATGATTACAGTTATAAATGACTAATTAGACACCAGGCCTTATATTTACTCGTGTCAGGTGACAAAATGTGATGTTGTCGGTGACTAACTAAAAAGTATTATAAGTGTGAGTGACGCGGACTGGTTTTAACTAGGAACTGAAAGATTCCAAGATCTCGTTGTAACGAGAATTTATGACCTATCTTTTATAAATTTCTCATATTGACTTTCGTTTGGCTCAGACATACGTTTTGAATTGTTATAGTTTACAACTTGTTGACGTATACAATTACTTGCTGTATGTAACACCTTGACGATTTTACCAGTACACACACGCACACATACACACACACACACACACACACACACCACACACACACACACACACACACACACACACACACATTTCTAGCAGTGGAGCAAAAATAGACATGCCCTGGTTTGAAAAGACATTCGAAATTGAAATTCAGTTTTTTTTTCAATGGTTTGCGTTTGGGTAAATGAAAAGGGACAGAGACCCGTGCTCATTTTGCCAAGTCTCCAGTAACCGAGGAGGCGAAAGAAGGCAGAAACACTGACATACGAGTACTGGAGTATGAAGCAGCATATTAATACGTTATCTTGGCCGAAATCCTTGCAGCAGTGTTGACTCTTAAAAACACTAGATTACCATAAAGTGGGTGTCAAAAAAATATTATATGCAGCAAAAACACAAATTAAAACCACCCACGGACTGGGTGGTGGCCTTTAACCAGATATTATATGAGGTCAATCACCCACACTAAAAGCGCTCAATGATTACATGATGGTATTAAAACGGATAGATTCTTATGCCTACCACCCAAAACCAAGACCCAAGGACCAAACAGTAGTTTCGAGAGAGAGCAAAAGAGATTGAGAGAGCGAGAGAGGGGGAGATGGAGAGAGTGAGTAAAAGAGACAAATGTAAAGTCAGAGAGGGAGATAGAAAAAAAATAAAGGATGAGAGCAAGAGAAAAGAAATTGACTGCTACATTTCACTGGTAATGTATTTATCGATCCCAGAAATAAAAGGTGAAATAAGTCTAGGAGGGACTAGAACTTGGAATATGGAGAAATATAAGAAGCTCTAAATAGCATTCAACCGAACGCTCTAATGACTCAGCCAGATCATGGTCAAAACGTTCCTGGAAACTTTATAATCATTGGGTCTCATATTTTTAGCTCGCTTAAATACGAATTAAATGTGTAGTAGTATTGTTCATGACTTTTCCAGGAAGTATTTGCTTTGAAAGTAAGCCAAAATTGCTGAGGATAATGAGCAACGGAAAAGGGAGTGGGATGAGGTGATAGATAAGTTCTTGTTCGAATAGGAGCCTTCCTACTCGAAATGATCGAACAATTCAGTATATTCGTGATTTCATACTTCGTATCTTCGTTTTTGTTTTTAACACTAAATATGGTGTAGCAAAGATATGAGTTTAGTTAGTGTTAGAGACAGAAGTTTGTGTAGCAGAAATGATGTCAATGCTAAACAAAAATAATAATAATTATAAAAAAACAATAACAAAATTAAATAAATCAATGTATAAAAACAAAACAAAAAGAAAAAATAATGAAAGAACAAAATCTTAAAAAATAATAATAATAAACTAAAAGGAAAGCAAAAAAGAAAGAGAAAGAAAGATGAATAATTAATAAATAGATGGAGAGTATTGATGGATTGCTGGATAGATGATTGAGTGAGTGAGTAAGTAAAAAAAAATAAATAAAAGCTGTGACAGATGTGAGAAAGAAACGAGTGACAATGGAAGGGTGAATGTCTATCTAGAGCAGCAGCAGTAGCAGCGGCAGCAGCAGTTAGTTGAAGAAAGCTAGAATCACTAAAGTATCTACCAATTCAAAAGTACCAACCTCGAGCGTTCAAAGGTCCCAGGCCGTGGTCCAACAATAACTCTTTACCCATATGATAGGCTAAAAAAAGACATTAGGGTTCAGGTTTAAGGACAGACAATATCTGCAGGTTTCGCAAACGATTGATTTCACTATAAAGATTTTTTTCTAATATATTCATTTTAAATGTGGATTTTACATTCTTTTCAATTATTTAGTTAATCATTCCTAATTTATTTAATCTTTTTCTTTCTAAATACAGTGAATTAAAAAAAAAAAGATTTATTTTTGGTGAAAAGAAGTTACATATATTTATATATGTGTGTTTGTCTGCACTTATATATATATTTACGTGCAATGGGTGTATGCTTGTGTGAATATATCTATATCTATATATATATATATATATATGAAACGTACATTTATATGTATGCTTATATATATGTGTATATACTTATGTATATATCTGTATACATACACGCACACATATATGTTTATATTCGCATATAACTTCCTCTGTTCGTTGTTTACCGACTTGCGTCCTTTCTGTCTTCCTTAATATCACAGATATTAGGATATTTTTCATATATTAATTAAATTATTTATTTTAGGAACTAAATACATCAACAATGAACAACAAA
>NW_021828841.1:0-2500 GCF_006345805.1 Octopus sinensis
GTCGTTCTTATTACCATTTAATATATTTTTTCTTTCCCCCGACATAATCATCTCTTTCTTCAACCTTACATCTCAACAGCTGTTACATAACCGTTGGATTAACTTGTGGCAGTTGATGGTGTAAGTGACTGTCATGCCATTGTCTTTTATTGTCAGACTTGTTTTGGTTTTGTTGTAGTGGCACTAGTGCCGGTGGTAGTGGTGGGGGTATGTTGTAGTTGTAATTCGTCGTGGTAGTGCTTATACTGTAGCGTTCAAACCGGAAGTTATGGTAATAATAGCAGTATTTTTCTTTTTGGGGTACTAAGAGAAATAACAACGGTGGTGGTTTTAGTATAGCATTGTAGTATAGGTACTAACTAGTATGGTTGGGATATATATTTTGTAATGTTGATGTTGCAGTGGCTGTTGACTTTGGTTTGTTATTATTGTTTTTAGTTTGTCTGTGCAAATCGACGATACGTTTGATGGAAGGCATTCCTACCATAACGATCCCGTCCAAATTTAGGTATAGAGTTTCCTCATCATTTCGTCGATTTTCAGGGTGAAGGACTAATATCCGAAACGTCAAGGTCCCTGTCTTCCTTTCCTTCAAGACTTCAACTAGCACCATATTTATTGGTCTGTGTTTTTTCAGTGTTGGTTTGAATTTTCTGATTTCATTTTTGCATCAAATACACGCAAACGCATACATGCGCGCACACGCACACACATACACACACAACACACCGCGCGCGCATATATATATATAATATATACATACATATACACACACATGAGAAATAATGATGGTGGTGGTATATGTGCGTGGCGGCGAGCTGGCAGAAACGTTAGCACACCGGGCGAAATGCTTAGCGGTATTTCGTCTGCCGTTACGTTTTGAGTTCAAATTCCGCCGAGGTCGACTTTGCCTTTCATCCTTTCGGGGGTCGATAAATTAATTACCAGTTACGCACTGGGATCGATGTAATCGACTTAATTCGTTTGTCCGTCCTTGTTTGTCCCCTCTGTGTTTAGCCCCTTGTGGTTAGTAAAGAAATAGGTATATGTGCGTGTGTATGTATGCCTGTTTGTATAAGTATCATGTTTCTTGTCAGAGAGGGAAAGAGAGGGAGAGAGAGAGAGAGAGGAGAGAGAGAGAGAGAGAGAGAGAGAGAGTACTACACCGTGGTTCAAGTATTTTCCTGTCATTTAACTCTGAAAAGTTCTTGTGAGCTTGTAGTAAATCCCCATTTCGCTACGTTTCTTAAGAGGGTATTTACAATTTGCTTATATAATATCCGACCTTTCTTTTATACATAAGCCACATCAACACCGACTTCCCCGGTAATTCATCGCGCTGACGGTGCCTAAATATGCATATTTAATTAATTTACATTTATATTTATTGCTATTATCAACTGAAGAAAATACTGTACTTCTAATATTTCCCAAAACTGAAATTATGAAAGATAGCAATGTTAGCAGCAACAGCCCTGTAATCATAAAAATATTACGTCATTAATGTCAAAGTTATGAATATCGTGATAAAAGTGAAACCGGTAGATTACATAGATATTACACTTCGTTACTATAGTTTCTTCGTACAGAGCTTTGTGCATGTTCTACTCTGTTTCCTGTATAGTTTACAACGTGAAGAAACGCATCATTATATGTATGTATGTATGTATGTATGTATGTATGTATGTATGTATGTATGTGTGTGTGTGTGTTCGTGCGCGTGTGTATGAGTGGACACACTATGTTAAAGAGTGTCAAAGGATAGTGATGGTAGTGTCACTCGTTAACAGTTATGGAGAGGACGGGTCAGTCCCCAAAACTGACCCATTTCTCTAATGCTTATTAGCACTTTAGAATTCTGTTTTCCCTGTTAATGAATCCTGTTTGGTCAAACAGGTACGCCGTCGTCTTAGTTTGTCGGTCGGTTGGCTGACTGGTTGTATGTCTGCAATGGCTGGCTGGCTGGCTGGCTGGCCGGCTAGCTGATTGGTTGGTTGGTTGGCTGGTCGATCTGCAGGCTCGATGTCTAACTCGTGTCTGGTTATCTCCATGTCCAACTGTTTATTCAATGGTTATTTCCCTCCACCCACATATCCGGTCACGTGCCTCGGTGTGAGTGTGTGTGTTGAGGTGTTGACGGGAGCGTCATCAGCTCTTTAACTTTCCACCCGCGCCACGTAATACCTGCCCCCTCACATCTCTCTGTGCATTTAGCCCCGCTTTACAACTACTACTACTACTACTACTACTACTACTACTACTACCAGCAGCAGCAGCATATCTAGCACCAGATGGAGTGTACGTCTTTGCTGTCGCCAAGTATTCCTCCCCCACCACCGCCCACACTACCTCCACCCACCCACTCACCCCGATCCCGTTGACAAGATTTCGCTCCCTCCTCCCTCACCTCACTAAACAACTTAATTAGGAAGTGAGTGTCAGACAATAAATGTGGCGCTGATAGCGCCCCCTGCTGTCAAACGACGGCATCGCTTCTCGA
>NW_021828841.1:5000-7182 GCF_006345805.1 Octopus sinensis
GGGTTACGCTGAAATTTCCTGGGAACCACGTTAAAGCCCTGTGTGTCTGTAGAGTACACAGCTACTTGCACGTTAATTTCACCAGTAGGTTGTTCAGTGAATCGGGTCGACTGGAACACTCATCGTCGTTAGCAACGGAGATCCATTTTTTCGAACCATGTGATCTTGGGTTCAGTTCCACAGTGTAACCTCTTCTACAGTCCCTGACCGACTCAAACCTTGTGCGTGGATTTGTTTGACGGAAATCGGAAGAAGCTTGCTATGTGTGTATGTGTGTGTGTGTGTGTGTGTGTGTGTGTATACATAGTTTTTTCTGTTTTATGTCTTTGTGTTTATGTGTTCGTCACACACACATACACACACCACCACCACTACTTGACAACCGCATTTGGCTTGTTTACGTCCCTGTAACATAGCGGTTCGGCAAAGTGAGAGATAGAATAAGTACGAGACTTGAAATAGAAAAAAAATTACATAAGTAACTGAATCTACTTGTCCGACTAAATCCTTCAAGGCGTTGCCCCAGCATCGCCGCAGTGAAATGTCTGAAGGAAGTAAAAGATAACATACAGGCAAGGCGGCGAGCTGGCAGAAACGTTAGCACGCCAGGCGTAATGCTTAGCAGTATTTCTTCTGTTTTTACGTTCTGAGTTCAAATTTCGCCGGTGTTGACTTTACCTTTCATCATTTCGGGGCCGATAAATTAAGTACCATTTGCGTGCTGGGGTCGATCTTATCGACTGGCTTCCACCCGAAAAATTCCGGGCCTTGTGCCTATAGTAGAAAAGGAAAGATACATAGATGCACAAATCAATTTACAGCGGTTATTGGTTCCAAGTCATGCGACTTAGATCAAAACCGACGTAACACGAAAAATAATAATAATAAATAAATAAAAATAATTTTAAAGAATTAATTAGATTGTAACTGTTGTAATGAATGGTTTGTACATACAAACATTTCATTCGATTTCCCACTCCGGTATTCGTTTTTATGCGTTGTTTTTTTTTTTTATTTTTATAATTTTAAAAGGGCTCATTAAGACCGACGTAAAGTTGGATAAATTGACGGAAGCTGGGGTTTATTTTTTTTCCATAAATTGTTGTAAAAAAATGCGCTGTAAATTCGAAACGACGCAAGTTGAGGTATGCCTGTATATTTTTATAGAGGAAAATATCCACTATATAAATTAAATTATTATAATATTTCATGGTAGTACGGCGAACAAACTACTAAGAAGCATTGCGCCATTCTTTACGTTCTGAGTTCAAATTCCGCCGACGTCGACTTTGCCTTTCGTCCTTTAGAGATCGATGAAATAAGTACCAGTTGAGTACTGGAGTCGATGTAATTTAATTGACTAATTCTTTCCCCGAAGGTGTTGGCCTCGAGTCAAAATTTGAAACCATTATTATAATAGTTTATGTTAGCACGCCGGACAAACTAAGAAGTAACATTTCGTCCGTCTTTACGTTCTGAGTTCAAATTCTGCTGAGCTCGACTTTGCATTTCACCCTTTCTGTGTTGATGAAATAAATACCAGCTGAGTACTGGGATTGATGCAATCGACTATATCCCTCCCAGCAACTCTCAGGCTTTGTGCCTATAATAGAAATGATACTCTCTTTTTACTCTTTTACTTGTTTCAGTAATTTCACTGCGGTCATGCTGGAGCACTGCTTTAAGTCGAGCAAATCGACCCCAGGACTTATTCTTTGTGAGCCTAGTACTTATTTTATCGCTGTCTTTTGCCGAACCTCTAAGTTACGGGGACGTAAACGCACCAGCGTCGGTTGTCAAGCGATGATGTGGGGACAAACACAGACACACACACACACACACACACACACACACACACACACACATACACACACACACACACACACATATATATATATATATATATATACATATATACGACGGGCTTCTTTCAGTTTCTGTCTACCAAATCCACTCACAAGGCTTTGGTCGACCCGAGGCTATAGTAGAAGGTAATAGTCCAAGGTGCCACGCAGTGGGACTGAACCCTGAACCATGTGATTGGTAAGCAAGCTACTTACCACACACCCATTCCTGCCACTATAATCATTATATTTTATGAAAGTGTGAGGGTCTGGTAAGTTTCTGGGGTTTGAATTGTCGTGAAATGGGAACAACCGCTTGAAATCTTGTGATAGATATT
>NW_021828842.1:0-7605 GCF_006345805.1 Octopus sinensis
GTTTTTGGTAAAATTTCTCTAATAATATTTCAGATTTCAGTGATTCGGCACACGCACGCACACACACCACACACCACACACACACACACACAAAATGTGCATGAATGTATAGTATATATATATATAGATATATACATTAATATATACGCATATAATTCTGATAACTGTGTATGCGTGTTTATATATACATATACACACACACAGATATCACAATTTGTAAAATAGTACTTAGATTATTTCAAGTTAATTTCAGTTACGCGGATGCAAACAGTCTCATACAGTTACGCATATACACACACACATACATACACACAAGCACCAGCAGACAGTGATATAATTTTCATTTCTCCATTTCTGCTGGAATGCTAATGCCGGGGAAGAAGAAGGGTATACCAAGTAAATGAAGGGAATTGACATGTATTCTTCCCACCAACTGCTTAGAACATGGTTAAGTAGCTAATAGCATCACACAAACACATACACGCAGTCACACACACAAAAGCCACTTCTTCTTCTTTCTCCCTCTCTCTCTCTCCATCCCTTTCTATCACTTTCTTTCCCCTCTCTCATTTACACTCTTCCACTAGCAGCGCCCATCTTTGACTGCTGACGCAAACGTTTCATATCGCATTGAGAATAAAATAATGAGAAATAAAAACGCCAATCTATATCTACACACACACACACAACACACACACCACACAACACACACACACACCACACACACACACACACACCATATATATATATATATATATATATATATATATATATATATATATTATATATATTTTTTATATATAATATATATATATATAATATGTAATTGTGTGCGTTGTTGTTCCGCTACTTCAATGAAAAAATGTATGGTAAATAAACAAATGACGCAACATATTTATATATATATATATATATATATATAGCTGTAGAAATGAGTTGCGACGTCACTGGTTCCAAGCTGTATCGACCTTTGTCTTTCCCTTGGATAACACTGGTGGCGTGGAGAGGGGAGGCCGGTATGCATGGGCGACTGCTGGTCTTCCTTAAACAACCTTGCCCGGACTTGTGTCTAGGAGGGTAAGTTTCTAGGTGCAATCCCATGGTCATTCATGACCGAAGGGGGTCTTTACCCCTTTATATATATATATGCGCACATATATATATGAGTTTGTGTCCCCAAATTACCTAAAATGTTTTTTATGCTTTTATTTTTACTTCAGTAATTTTCAGTTAACCCATTAGCATTGGCACTGGCCACATCGGGCCCAAATATTCTTCCTGTTTTCTGTTGAAACTGAACAGATCAGCCCTTTCACGACTACCATGCAAAGTTATTCTAAAAGTAAGCAATCACATAATCAAAATCTCAAAGCTAGAACATAACGTATGATTAATTGTAAACGATGTGAATAAATAAGTAATTCATCTGAATGTTGAAGGAGTATCCCCTTCTAGCTGGTACACTAATGAAACATCAATTCCATCTCAAATTACAAGTGGGCTCTTTTTTAAGGACACATTTCAGGTACGAGGGAGTGGTTAAGAATGTTAGTAGTACAAAAAATCGGGTCGGTATTTTTCTTAGTAGTTGACTTCTGTTAAGTGTTGTTTGAGGCCGAGAAGGGTCAAATGACAGTAGAGGCGGTTGAATTGCAAACATTTGAAGAAAATTATGATGGTGTGTGTTGGTGAGATTTGGGAGGTGAGAGGAGGTGAAAAAGCGATTGATCATAATACTTGGAATAAATTGGGATGCGTGTTATATATATTATATTTCTGTGGGTATCTATAAATATGTTGACTACTTTTTGTTTTTAATACTGTGTATTATGTAGGAGTTATATGTTTATATATTGTGCGTATATGTGTGTGTTTGCATGTATGTATGTAAGCGCTTGTATGTATATATTATGTATTTGTAAATGTGATGTATATATTATGTATTTGTAAATGCAAGTTTGCATATTTCAGATTTATTGCATATGCTCATATATATATATATATATATATGTGTGTGTGTGTGTGGTGTGTGTGTGTGTGTGTGTGTGTGTATCTATATATCTATATATATAAAACTGTAGTTGTGTGAGTGTCTGTCCCCTTCGATTTAGATTCCTAACTACTCCCACATTTGCGGTGCAGTTTAACAAATTCGGGTATCTTATAGTCGTGATTCATATCGAGCTCGTCTGAGTATTAGCGCGCGTACGATGAGTCTACGATTTTAAAAATAATTTAATATAATTTTTTATTCCATTTTAATGCATAATTTTTCGTGTGTCGATGGCGGCGGAGTTGGCGTCCATGGTCACCCCTGCACCTGTTTCCTTCTCCCCCTTCTTCCCTCCCTCATGAAGCTGTGGGGAAGGGAGTGTAAGGAAATCAACGTCGTTAAGCGTTGTCAAGGAGACCAGCGTTCTTTTAGAACAACGACTTCATGGCTTGAAGACACCAAAACAGAAATGGCTAAGAAAGCCCGAATTGGCATCTATAAGGGAAGTAACTCTCTAAAAATGCTTATATAGTTATTTCTCTTACAAACCCGAGCAACGTCGGGCGATACTGCTAGTATATATATATATATATATATATAATATATACATATATGCATTCATAGACACACATACACACACACACACACACACACACATATAAGTTATTTGGAATGTGTTCACTTGTCGATTGTCAGGTTGACTCTTGTTTTACATTAGAGATTTGATGGGCCCCGGGGCTTGCTATAGGATTATTTAGAATTAGTGAAGTGCATGAATGTCGGGCAGTATTTATGCTTACATGAATAAATAACGTCAGAGAATTTAACAGCGAGGAGTTGTGGTGGCGAAGAATAGTTAATGACCCTTTTATACATAATATACATTTACCTATATTTGTGTTGTAGAGGGGAGCTTCACATACTATGGACCACGATAGAGCGTATTGGACATTGTTTTGAATTGAGGTTGTATATGTGTGTCGCTAAAGATTGAAATAGTTTAGATTTGGGATTAATGAAAGAATACACATGAGCACGACAACGGCATTCAAAATCCTCAGTGCCACAAATATACATCCTTGCCTGGGGTCATCACGTGTCACTTATAGATTACGCTTTTGAGGAGACATGAGCCTGCATACCGTATATTTCAGAAGCGCGACAGTTGCAAGTGGTTGGGGTTTACTATTAGTAATGTTGATGTTTGTTGATAATAATGATAATAATAATAATAATAATAATAATAATAATAATAATAATAATAATAATAATAATAATAATAATAATAATAATAAGAAGAAGAAGAAGAAGAAGAATACACCGGGTACGTTTAAGATGTAAGAAGGATAAAAAGAGCTCCGAAATCGATCCACAAACATCGAAAACAAGGACATCGTATGGAGCCAAAGATTTACTAACAAAGGATTGGACTGTATCCGAGTAAGTAATACTAATTGAAATTTATTACTATTTTCGAAACGAAATGATGTATTTTCTCTCGATATCATCTCCACCTCTAACACAACACATGTAAACATGCGTGAAACATTACGATCCATCAACACCAGATCATCCCCGACCCCAAACACCATGTACAAAAAAACTACGAAGAAATTAAATACCACCGATATTATTCAACCCAAGAATAACAATCGGGAGGTACGTACTTTAAACTTACAACACAAAATGTTCGAAAAACTACACGTGCAAAACAATGTGACAACAGAAATGAACGGACCGGTACCCTACGAAAATGACGACCGTCAAAATAATGGGCCGGACGTTGTTCCTCATGTCCCGCAAATAAAACCCAAAAGACATAAATGGACACGTGAAGATTACATTTCTATCCTACACGCATACTTCACAGCAGTGCTCTACCCAAAAAATTAAAACACAACAACCCATACATATGAAATATGGAAGGAAAATAACATAAATATAGACTTGGATACAGCAATGAACCCTAATAAATTAGCTAACGTACGAAGGTACATTCTCAACGCAAAAAAAATATCTGAAATAGAAATAGAACATCTAAAAGAAAAAATACACCAGGAAAATGTAGATAGAAGCCACACAACAATGCCCAATAATATAAACACTGAAACAGTAAAACACGAAGACAAGCGTAACATTCCAAACAAACACGATGTAAACAAAATACAACAAACCCAGACCGTAAGGACGCATAATAATACATGACAATCAGCAAGCCAAAACACGGCAAACAAACACATAAATAAGAAACAAAGCGAAACAAAGCTAAAACCTGGAAACAACGAAGCGGAGCCTAATGATTATGATAATATAAAAAGTAAAATAATCAAAGAACTGAAAACCACAGAGCTCAAAATTGAAAACCGACCATACCTCACAAAAATCAAAATAGACGAAACAACAACACCAATAATAAACCGCATAAACCTAGCCGTCACGGAACTAATAGCCACTGAAACAAAAAGCGATATCACTGAGCTAAATCACTTAGTATACGCAGTAGCCACTGCAGCCACAACAGAACCTGGAAACTCACTCAAACCCATCCAAACAGGAGTACCACCACCCAAACAAACCCTGTTGATAAATAACATCCAAAACAAAATACATCAAATGAGAAAAGATCTGTCGATTCTTAATGAAATCAGTAGACAGTCAACGCTACTGAGCAACAAAAAGAAAACAAAAATACTCTGCAAATATACCATCACAGAAAAAGATTTACCTGATATAAAAGAAAAGCTGAAGCAACATATCCTTGCCAAAGCACAAAGGATCCGCCGGTACGAGAAACGCAAGCACTTCTTTGAACTAAACAAAAAGTTCAACTCCAACCCCCAAAAGTTCTACCAAGAACTTGACAAAAATAAAATAGAAACAACTGCAGCACCAACGGCAGAAGAATTGGAAGAATTCTGGAGTGAAATATGATCGACGAACGAACAACCAAAAAGGAGTATTAAAACAACAAACTCAGCATCTGAGCGACTTTGGACCCCCATAACAACTGAAGAGGTCACCCAGGCACTGCAAAGGCTAAGCAACTGGAAGGCACCTGGGCATGACAAGATCCCCAACTTCTGGTTGAAATATCTAACAGAAATGCACAAAAAGCTGGCTGAAAATTTTAACAACATACTAGCAGAGCCAGAGACAATGCCTGAATGGTTCACGAAGGGGAAAACCATCTTAATTCCCAAATCAAATGAGACAGCAAAACCAGAAAACTACAGACCAATAACCTGTCTCCCTACTATGTTCAAGGCATTTACTGCAGTGATATCACAAAGGCTGAACAAGCACCTGGACGAAAACAAACTGTTCCCAGAAGAGTAGAAAGGATGCCGCAAAGGCTCATATGGCTGTAAAGATCAACTAATGATTAATAAAGCCATAACTGAAGACAGCTACAGAAAGAAGAAAGGCCTCAGTATGGCCTGGATCGACTACAAAAAGGCGTTTGATAGCATCCCTCACACATGGATCCTCGAAACACTAGCCATTAACAAAGTAGCACCAACAATTATAAAATTCATAGGGCACTCTATGAATAAATGGCAAAGAGTGCTACAGCTCCAAACAAAAAAGGGACTCATGAAAACCAAAGCCATCCCCATTAGAAGAGGAATATTCCAGGGAGACACGCTCTCTCCACTCCTTTTCTGCTTGGCACTGTCACCTCTATCTGATATGCTAAATAGAACTGGATGCGGATATAAATGTTACGGCAAAACGATCAGACACCTTTTATATATGGATGACCTAAAACTATACCCTGCAAATGACAAACAGCTTGGAATTCTATTAAAGACAGTTCATGGATTTACCAAAGAAACAGGTATGAAATTTGGATTAGAAAAATGCGCTAAATTAACCATGAAAAGAGGAAAACTAGTGAAGAGTAGCAACATTACACTAGATAAAACCAATGAAATAAAAGAATTAGACCAAAGCCAAACTTACAAATACTTAGGAATCCATGAACTAGATAAGACACAACACACAAAAATGAAAGAGAAACTAAAAAAAAGAATATTATAGACGAGTTAGATCAATACTAAAAACAGCTCAATGCTAAAAACAAGATAATAGGTATTAACACTTTAGCCGTCCCAGTTATAAGTTACAGCTACAATATCCTTAACTGGACACTAAATGAACTGACCAAAATAGATAGGAAAACAAGAAAATAAATGACAGGATCTAGGATGCATCACCCAAAATCTGACATAGAAAGACTATATATACAAGGTATAGAAGGTGGTAGAGGCCTTATACAGCTGAAAAACTACTATAAAATAACCACCATAGGTCTGCAAAATAATCTACTTCAGAAGGAAGGAAAACTGATACAAAACGCGGCAAAACCACCCGCGCAGACGAAAAATTGTTCTCAGTATCTAAGAAAGCTGACAAATACAAACAAGAAATCATACCACCTAATAATATGAAGAAGAAGAAGAAGAAGAAGAAGAAGAAGAAGAGAAGAAGAGAAGAAGAAGAAGAAGAAGAGAAGAAGAAGAAGAAGAAGAAGAAGAAGAAGAAGAAGAAGAAGTAGTAGATGATGAAGAAACAACAAAAGCTATAAAACAAATGAAATCCAAACTAAAAATAGAACAGCGACGAACCATGATAAAACGATGGCAAGAAAAGCCCCTTCATGTTAAATACTGGACTAAACTAAACGCAAAAGAAATAGACAAAGAAAATCCCAGCAATGGTGGAGAAGCTCAGGACTCAAAGCAGAGACAGAGGGATTTTTAATTGCAGCACAAGAGCAAAGCCTCCCCACCAGAAATTACCAAAAACATGTAATGAAAAGGAATATAACAAGTAACTGCAGAAAATGTGGAGATGGACAAGAAACAATAATCATATTATCTCTAGCTGCGCAGTCCTGGCTAAGAAGGAATATTTCACAGACATGACAGAGTTGGAACCTACATACATTGGAAGCTATGCCAACATTATGGAATAACAACAGAAAAAGAAAGGTATAGGCACCACCAGAAAAGGTCACAGCAAACGAGAAAGCAACCATACTCTGGGATATGCCGATACACACAGATAGAAATTAAGGCCAACAGACCAGATATAGTTGTCAGAGATCATGAAGAAAAAAAATACTTTCTAATTGATGTATCAATACCGGCAGATGACAACGTGTGTCTAAAAGAAATGGAGAAACTCTCAAAATACAAAGACCTGGAAATAGAGGTAACTAGAATGTGGAATCTGAAACAGAAACAATTCCTAACATAGTAGGTGCATTAGGCATGATAAAAAAATATTCAGACAAATACATAACAAAAACACCAGGACTTACAAACACATATAACATACAGAAAATTGCACTACTAGGCACTGCACACATCCTACGCAGAACACTTTCCTACAATAACCATCAGAGCATCACAAAACAATCACAGCACATACCCAAGGCACACAGAGCTGCGCTCGGTAGTGAAGAGAAAGCACGCTATAAAAATAAAACTACTGAATAATAATATAATAATAATAATAATAATAATAATAATAATAATAATAATAATAATAATAATAATAATAATAATAATAATAATAATGATAATAATGATAATAATAATAATAAT
>NW_021828843.1:0-2500 GCF_006345805.1 Octopus sinensis
AGTAAATCCCAATGTCTCGACCACGGTCGAACAATGATGATGGATGAAACCTATCTATAATGACTATTGGAAACAGATGTAAGTTAAACTTCCTATAGGCGCAGGAGTGGCTGTGTGGTAAGCAGCTTGCTAACCAGCCACATGTTCCGGGTTCAGTCCCACTGCGTGGCATCTTGGCAAGTGTCTTCTGCTATAGCCCCGGCTGACCAATGCCTTGTGAGTGGATTGGTAGATGGAAACTGAAAGAAGCCTGTCGTATATATGTATGATATATATATATATATATATATATATATATATATATATATAATATATATATATAAGTGTGTGTGTATATGTTTGTGTGTCTGTGCTTGTCCCCCTAGCATTGCTTGACAACTGATGCTGGTGTGTTTACGTCCCCGTCACTTAGCGGTTCGGCAAAAGAGACCGATAGAATAAGTACTGGGCTTACAAAAAGAATAAGTCCCGGGGTCGAGTTGCTCGACTAAAGGCGGTGCTCCAGCATGGCCGCAGTCAAATGACTGAAACAAGTAGAAGAGAGATAATAAACGTATTATCCCCAAGAAGCGCTTTTCATTAATGTTTTCCTATGTTCGAAACGTCGAAACTCTCCCTTTTCACCGAGCGTGAAACTAATACATTGCTTGTGCACGTCCCGTTGTTTTGTAATTGTTATTTTAATGTTCGGATACTCAATTTGACTATATGAATGTATAAATATATATATTTCTTTACTACCCACAAGGGGCTAAACAGAGAGGGAACAAACAAGGACAGACAAATGGATTAAGTCGATTACATCGACCCCAGTGCGTGACTGGTACTTATTTAATCGACCCCGAAAGGATGAAAGGCAAAGTTGGGGGTTGTCGATGGACTCTACCCGTGTACTGGTACTTATCGAGCTCATAAGTACCAGTTATGCACTGGGGATCAATGTCATCGACTTAAACCCTTCCCCACAAAATTTGAGGCTTTGTACTTCCAGTACTCAACTGGTACTTATTTTATCGACTCCGAAGGAACGAAAAGTAAAGATGACCTGGGCAGAATTTGAACTCAGAATGTAAAACCGAAAGAAATATCGCTAAGCATTTTGTCCGGTGTGCTAACGGTTCCGCCATAATAATGCTTTTCGATTTCGTGCCGAAGGACTACTGTCTGAAATATCAAAGTTTCTTTCTCTCTCTTCCACTCCCTCAAGCCCTCCCTCTCTCTGTCTCTCACTAATTCTTTCTCTTTCTCTGTTTCCCTCTGCCTGTCTTATTCACAAACTCCTTCACACACACACACACACACTTGCTTTAAGTGTAAAATTAATAGCTAAACACCGTTGTTATTCGCTATTTTCGGTTTGTATTTTTTCTTTTGCTTCATTATCACTACTACTACTACTGCTACTACTACCACCACCACCACCATCAACACCACCACCACTACTACTACTACTACAACTACTACCACTACAACTACTACTACCACTACTACTACTACTACTGTTATTATTATTTATTACTATTATTATTATTATTATTATTATTATTTTCATTATTATTATTATTATTATTAGTATATTATCATTATCATTATTATTCTTATAGTATTATTAGTATTATTATAATTATTATTATTATTATTAGTTATAGTATTATATTATTATTGTTATTATTATTTTATTATATTATTATTATATTATTATTATTATTGTTGTTATTATTATTATTATTATTTTGGTATATTATTATTATTGTTATTATTATTTATTATTATTGTTATTATTATTATTATTCTATTGTTAGTATTATTATTCTATTATTATTATTTTATTATTATTATTTTATTATATTGTTATTATAATTATTAATTATTATTATTATTATTATTATTATATTATTATTATTATTATTATTATTAGTGTTATTATTATTATTATTATGTTATTATTATTATTATATTATTATTATTATTATTATTATTGTTATTATTATTATTATTATTATTATTGTTTATTATTATATTATTATTATTAGTATTCTTATTATTTGGTATTATATTATTGTATTATTATTATTGTTAGTGTTATTTTTGCTTTGCTTTTGATTATGATCCTGATTACTTCTTCACCGGATTCCTCGATTGATACTTTATCTGATCGATAGACCCTCCTACCACCAACGCCACCACTACCACCGCTACCATTACCACTGGAGGGTTAAAAAGAAAAAGGGGGCAGTATCGACTAACTCCCTTTTCCGCTACCGTATAAAAGTTCGATTTAACGATCTAAACTACTAAAGCCTCTTCCAACAACCCCTTAACCCCTATTTATGGCCCCGCGTACCTAAGAAAGACAAAATCAAAATATTTTAGTTAAGCATGCGAGATAGGTATGGAAGTGTGTGTGTGTATATATACCTTTATATATATGTATGTATATATTTGTATATATATATGTATATATATATTTGTATATTATATGTATAATTATAGTATATAC
>NW_021828844.1:0-7622 GCF_006345805.1 Octopus sinensis
TATGTGAATACAGGACACCAAAAAACGTCGAACCAATGAGAAACGAAAACATAGACACAAACCCAAGGAACTGGACATTTTTCTTAAACAACAAAAAAATAGAGTACAGGACAAATAACACAAGGAAAAAAAACCCTTCTTCAGTCGCCATGGTTTCATCTACTCTACGTTTCGAAGGTAAAGGCGAGACGTATCTTCGAAAGAAACTTTCCTTCCTGCGAAAAGCAAATGAAATAAAATTTGAGATCTTTTTGCAGAGGGGTAAAAATGGTAACAAAAACAGGACAGTAACGACAGTACAAAATATAAGCAGTAAAGGACAGGACAAGGAAAATAACAAGACAAGAAGGGCTGTTAAGCCGAACGAAAAAAAAGTATTACGAACGCTAATTATATATATATATATATATATATTATATATATATATATATATATGTAGCTTAGATGTCACGGTTTGGTGAATGCGTCAATTTGGTTAGCATTTATCCCGCTTTTTCCAACGAGATATTTTAGTCAATTGGTGTGCGGCTTGGACGTCACGGTTTGATGGACAGGTCAAGGATTCTTTACTTTGGCCGCACCTAATGCAATAATTGTTTTGCTATATTTCGGAATGTTGTAAACAACATTCCTGTTTTCATTGAATTCTATTGTTGCAATTTTCCAGAAACTCAATGTTGATATGGTTAGGACTATTGCCATTCCTCACCATCGCCTTTATTTTTATTGTTGTTAGTGGTACCAGTGAGTGGTGGTGGTGGTGGTAGTAGTAGTAGTGGTAGTAGCAGTAGTAGTAGCAGCAGCAGCAGCAGTAGTAGTAGTAGTAAAACGGGTTTGAATTTATCAATAATTTTTTTTTCTCTGACTTTCCACTCCACTTCACTTGAGTTGTGTAGTTTGTAGAATGGGAATATCATAAACTGTTTTTCAGACCTCATGTTACCAGATGGTTGCCTAAAGGGATGCCTGACGGACATCAGGGTCCCTAATTTGCTGTCGGTGCACATGTGAACGTTCCGATAATGCATTCTCCGTCTGACCAACGTATATCTCTTCACAATCCGGGCATTTGATGCTGTAACTTAAATTTCTGCCTTTGCAGTTCATATTTGCATTTGCAAATATTCTTCCGGATTTTGTGTTCCTATATTGACCGGTTTGTATGAGCTGATTGATTGTACCACATCGATTATCATTGCAGTTCGATACAATGAATGATTCGTCGTTGTTGCAATTTAGCCTTTGGTAATAATTGTTTCAAGTCTTTTACTTAGAATCATGGTTCGATCCGTGATTATATCCTTCAATTCATTACTTTCAGCAATGACCGATAAGCTTGCTTTGTCAATGTGAAAGATATTTTGGTGACACGGATTTTGTGTCTCTATAAATGGTAAGATCTGTTCTTGTGTTTCTGTTTGGAATTGTTCTAAGTTGTTCTATGGATATTTCTATAGCACGCTGTATACTATTTGCTATAAGTAAAGACGGGCATTTTTGTTTCTATGTAGGTATAATCTTGCTACTCTTGCCCTTGGGTGGAACCCTCCATTCACATTGAATTCCTTCCTAGTTCTTCTGTCAAGCTTTGCTAATTCAGTTTTTGCCCAATCTACAAAAGCTGCTGAGTATCTAAGTAATGATACTATCCAAGTATTTACAGCCTTCACTAGATTCAAACCATTTAGTTTTGACTTCTTTAGCTTCCTCACCCGTCTGATGTACTCCTCAATTTTCGTTTCTAATACTCCTAGATACTTATAACTCTCTCCTCCTCCTTTCAATGATTTTAATGTCTGGCCATCTGGTAATTGGATACCTTCGCTGTTGACTACCTGTCCCCTTCTCATGACTAATATTGCACACTTGTCTATCCCAAATTCCATGCCTACATCTTTGCTGAAGAGTCTGTATTAAGGAATCTCTTTTTCATTCTTCCTAAAAAGTTTCAGATCACCCATGGAGAGCAATTGGTTAATTTTCCCCTTACTATTTCAGAACTTATACCCTGCCTTTGCCTTCCTTAATACTAAACTGAGGAGGATCAAACACTAGACAAATACTAAATGGGACAACCAATAAACATTTGTTGGAGCATTTACCGCAGTACTGGGCGTTATAAGCAACTCACCCAAGTTAGTTTGGATTCGCTTACTAATATTCGTTACAAACGCTGCTTCTATCACTAATAGCTAATAATATAGTATAATATGATGTAACACACACACATACGCAAACACACACACACACACACCTAATTTGTTTTTATGTGTTCTTTCTTTTTCTTTAGACCAAAATATGCATTGTCACGTTAAAATGCTTTGACCTATAAGTTCTTGTGTATGAAAACATCTGAAGGGAATCTGACCCATAAAAACCGCAAAATGTAAGAACCTTGTCCATCACTATACCGGCATATTACAAAAAAAAAAAAAAAACTATCTTCAGAAATGCTGACAAAGAAATCGGAAATAATGTCCGTTTATACGAATGGACACAGACACACGCTCGTGCGTGCAACACACCGAGTCCTGTCAAATAATAAACAAATTTGCTAAATGACGTTTGTTTAGAAACTTAGGTAACAACAAAAGTTGTCATTCGTTTTCATTAGATCCCATTCTCTCGAAATTCAAAAAAAAAAAAAAGAACCCTCGGTCTCTTTCACTCACTCACTCACCCACTCTCTCTCTCCCTCTCTTTTTCCCCTTCTCTCTCTTTCTCTATCAGAAAGCAGATGTAAAAAAAAGGCATCGGAGGGGCGATGCATATCCTGCGTGCAGACAAATGTTTTCGCCGATTCTAGTGTGGTTTACAATGTGTTGCTTTCCCAAGCTTTTTAACTGAACTGAATAAGGTTTTGTAAGTGTTTGACTAAAAGAGGATTAGAAGCTTCTTCTTCTTCTTCTTCTTCTTCTTAATCCTTTTCGCCCCTTGTGAAGCATAAGGCTTCAACAGCTGTTTTCCACTTTTTGTGGTCTTGGCTGCTTCCCATGTCAGGCCGGCGGTCCTGAGCTCGTCCAAAATGCTCCGATTCCATGTCTGCTTCCGGCGTCCTCGCTTCCTTATTCCCTGCGGGTTCCAGTCAAGTGCTTGTCGTGTCACATTTGAGGGTCCTTTCCGTAGTGTATCCCCGATCCATCTCCATTTCCTTCGTCTAATCTGAACATGTAGGGGCTCCTGGTTGGCCCTTTCCCACAGGTCATGTTTGGCACTCTGTCGAACCACTTTAGATGGAAGATCTGCCGGAGACATTTGTTGATGTGTATACTTTAGTCTGACTCCTCCTCTTCGACTAAACCAGCAAGGTTAAACCTACCAGGGGAACACGTCCCCCACTGACACATGCTCTAGGGATCATAAGAGTACGCAAGTCTCCCCGCCCCGTCAAGGTCACACACAGTGGGGTGGGGAGTGATTAGAAGCTTAAGAACGGTGAAAATAAGAAATCAACTCGTAAATAAACGAAACCCTCGAAACAGTCGCATATGTATGTATATATTTATGTATGTATATATTTATGTATGTATGCACCCACACGTGTCTACACGCATAGGTACGTCATGATCTATACACACGTAGCCGAAGAAAGTGAACAAAATGAAATATTTCTAGAAAATATTGCATATCAACGTCTTTCAGTGACGGCAGGTGAATCAAACGTGCAGGAGTTGTTGTAGGATATAAATAATATGACCACTTGCTTAACGCCGATTTTGTAAATTCAATTTTTAAAAATTATTACCATTATAGATATTTATACTCCGGTGAAATTAAGAAATCAGCTTGTAAATAAACGAAACACTCTAATCCATCACTGTACACGCACGCACGCACAAATACACAAAACACACACGCACACAGTCGCATATCTATGCATGTATTTATGTGTGTTTGAAGATAATCAAACCAAATTTTCATAATTTCGAACCACACACCCAATGAGTATGTTTGCTAAATTTGGTGATAATCCGTTCAGCCGTTCTCCAGTAATTTTGCAAACACACAGACAAACAGCCAAAGACGAGTGATTACAATACCCTGCGTTCGCTTACACGCACAAGATAATAAACATTGCTATAATGTGTTATAGAACATAACTACAAACCTTTAGCCAATACTGTATACGACAAATACAAACAGCGTCTTTATACACCAATGGTTCTTAATCTTTGTTTGTTTTTTTGTAGCGTCACCATTTTAAGTTGTTATGCCTGGCGCTCGCCTAAGTGATGAATGAGGTAACACAACGAAACTAACTTAAGATGGACGATAATTTATAAATTTTACTCGTAAAATGGATTGTATAAGCTTTTAACAGTGAAATGATAAAAAATGAATAAAGACAAACGTTGTAAATTTACTTCATACGTTTCAAGTTAATAACTTCCCTGTGCCTGATGAGATCTCATTTTATTTTAATAGGAGGAATTACAACCGTGTTTTGTGGTCTGCTACCACAACAGCTCCTTTATAGGATCCAGTTAGCTCAAGACATCATCAGGAGGAACCACGTCCGGTTTCGGCCCCTACTCCTCTACCGTTTTGACGTGCCCCCCCCCCTTTCGGAGGTGTCTTCAGCTCTGGTGTTGGGTGCATGTCTTTTTTCTTCTGTTCCCTGGCTTCTTCGATGTAGCATCAATGAGTGTCAGCGGGCGACTGACTGACTTGTCAAATTTCCCTTTAAATACTTGCTGCTAGAGTCAAGCAGACAGCCCCAGCAAGTTGTCACGTGACACTGTCTCAACTTTAACTAACCAATGAAGGCGCGTAGTGTTAGCCCATTACTAGTTTTTATCATGTATAATATAATTACTACTTAGGCAAAATTTAGTATATTAATTATGTGACCTCACTGCAACCTCACCGCCCCCTGCGACATGCTCAGCAACCCTTTAGGGCGATACCGCCCACATTAAGAATTGCTAGTATACACAAATTCTTCGTGGATATGTCCCAAGTCTGATTAGGGTTTCGACCGTGGTTGTACACTTTCCTTAATTATACACGAACATACTACTAATAAATCCACTGACATTAGTAACCAAAGTAATCTGGCTGGACCAATTCACACATTTAACATTTCCTTGATTGTTAGATTGAATATCAAATTATTGGTGCCGCTGACGAAACTCCAAACATAGTTGAAACATGCTACATATACAAGTATTCTTTCCTTTTCATTCACGACCATGTCATCTCTATGGACGTAGGTGTGGCTGTGTAGCAAGAATCTTGCTTCCCAACAACATGGTTACGTATGCAGTCACACTGCGTAACATCTTGAGCGCGTGTCTTCTACTATGGCCTCCAGCCGACCAAAGACTTGTGACTGGGTTTGATGGCCGAATACTGAAAGAAGTCCGTCTCCTTCATTCTTTTGTTGTCTTACAATTTCTTTCAATATATATATATATACTAGCAGTATAGCTCGGCGTTGCTCGGGTTTGTTTTTTTACCCGTTGATTTAAAGCAAAAATGAAGCTCAAGTTTCGAACTGCACTGAAAATCTATTAAGAAGTTAACACTGCAACAGTCTTCATTAAGAAAAAGTACAGGAAAATCCAAAACGTTAGTAAGAACAGTTTGTGGTTAGAAAAAAAATGTTATTTTGAAGCCAAACGGGTGAGCAACATGAATTGAGACAAAAACTTGAAATATGAACTTCGAGCAAAGAAGGCCAAACTTTATGCGTGATGCTGTTATTTATTTATATTTCTTTTGAAATTCATGTTGAACTTGATATTAAAAAAAAATTCCCTTCAAATATAAATTGTAGTATCATTCCCACCAGTGGTAACGAACGGCATTATCTCTTCTTCCGATATCGTAACCATGCCGACATTGTCATGTAGGCTCTCTGTGAGCATGCGTGTTACTCGATGTATACGTGTATGTTTAGATTAGCTTGCAAAACATACGCACATTCACACATACATACGTATATTATTTACACACAATCATACCTACATACATGCATACATACATACCGACAAACAAAAAGGCAGACAGACATACATATACATACATTTATGCATAGATACTTACATACATATATTTATATATGTATGTGTGTGTATATGTACATTTATACATTATTATACATACACATGTGTATGCCTTTTACTCTCTCTCACTCTCTCTCTATGTATATATATGTATGTATGTATGTATGTATGTATGTATGTATGTATGTATGTATGTATGTATGTATGTATGTATGTATACACATATATTCGTGTGTATGTGTGTGTGAGCGCGCGTGTGCATGTGTGTGTGTGTCAGAAATTCTACACACTGAATGTGTACGTGTCAGACACATTCTATCCTTCACAGAGTGAATGAAAAATAATCCGACGCTGGCAAAATTCTATGGCGGAAGTTGTTCGAATCTTGTCCGGGAGGAATTGTCTGCCATTCACTCTGTAGCATTATTGTAGTTACTTCATCACTCTATCTATCTAGCTATCTATCTGTAAATATATGTATGTGTGTGTATATATCTATATACATGTGTGTATATATACACACACATACACACACACACGCACCCACACATATTTAAGTATATATATGTATATACATATATACATATATATGTTTCCGTCTGTCTGTCTGTCTCTCTCTCTCTTTCTCTCTCTCTCTCTCTATATATATATATATATATGTATATATATCTTTACACTTTTACTTGTTTCAGTCATTTGACTGCGGCCATGCTGGAGCACGGCCTTCAGTCGAGCAAATCGACCCCAGGACATATTCTTTGTGATCCTAGTACTTATTCTATCGGTCCCTTTTGCCGAACCGCTAAGTTATGGGGACGTAAACACATCGGTTGTCAAGCAATGTTAGGGGACAAACACAGACACACAAACATATACACTCACATACATATATATACATATATATATTTTATTGCTTAGTATATATATTATATATATATATATATATATATATATATATATATATATATATATATACATATATACGACGGGCTCCTTTCAGTTTCCGTCTACCAAATCCACTCACAAGGCATTGGTCGGTCCAAGGCTATAGTAGAAGACACTTGCCTAAGGTGCCATACAGTGGGACTGCACCCAGAACCATGTGGTTCGTAAGCAAGCTATTTACCACACAGCCACTCCTGCGCCTCTGTGTGTGTGTGTGTGTGTACACGAGCACACACGGACACACAATATACGGTGTTGCTATAGAAGAGAGTCGAAAATTATCTCGTGACGCTTCTGGAAGAATAAAAGGGCGGGATGGGGTTGAATTTCCTCCGCCATTTTTCGTTATTTAGGGTTTTGATTGATTTTGTTTTTACCGAAAGTTAAGCATATTTTGGGAGAATCTGCAACGTTTGTAAGATAAATTTGGCATAGCCGCGTGGGAAGAAGTTTGCATTCCAACCACTCGGTTCCGGGTTCAATCTCACTGCGTGGCACTTTGTGCAGGTGCCTTCTGCTATAACCAAAGGGCCTTGTAAGTGGATTTGGTAAATGGAAACTGAAAGAAGCCTGTCGTGTGTATATGTGTGAGTATGTTTGAGAGAGAGAGTGTGTGTGCGCGCACATATATATGTGTGTGTGTCTTTGTGTCTGTTTGTCCACCACCAT